>NW_027069676.1:876777-992802 GCF_002906115.3 Quercus suber | reverse complement strand
AAAAAAAAAAAAAAAAAAAAGAATAATTAAAAAAAATTGGGAATTTATTTTTTGAAGTGAAGAGAGACTAAATTTGAGTGAAAAACAAAAAAAAAAAACCTAAAAAATGGTAGATACTTGGACGTTCAAAATATTAATAAAAAAAAATTCATGAATCTGACCTTATTATTTATAGTGACCTGAAAATCTAAAGATGAGAGTCATGGTATAATAAAACTATTATCCATAATCATTCCTATATTTATCAAACAAACAAAATTTTAACCATGGTAAACTTTAACCGAAAAATAAAAGTTGATAAGAAGTTGTTTCTATTTAAAACAATAATTTTAAGTTACGAAGAATTTGATATAAGAAAAAAAAGGGAAATTATTTAAAATCAAATGCCATAAAAATCAAGTTGTTAGCATTAATTACAATTTTTTTTTTGTTACAGTATAAAAATAAAGTTGTTAAAGTTATTAGTTTTTTTTTTTTTTGGTTATCCAAAAATTTGATATTTATCCAAAAAAAAAAAACAAAATATATTTGAAAAAAAAAAGTAGGTAAAAAATTTATTATTAATTCCTCCCCGTGTGTATATCCTCCCAATGAAAGTGTCCCCACATTAAAAGGATCCTTTTAATATGGGGACAATTTTTGCTTCAAGGCCAAGGGCTAGACCATGTTGTAACCTAGACAATTTTGTTGTCCCACATGGGAAAGAAATACTTCCTCTTCACACCTTATAAGGGATGAGCAAGTGGATGAAGAGTACCACTAACTTGGTTAGAAATGCTTCCTCTTCACACCTTATAAGGGATAAGCAAGTGGATGAAGAGTCACACCTTATAAGGGATGAGTAAGTGGATGAAGAGTACTCTTCATCCCATGTGAGGACAATTTTTGCTTCAAGGCCAAAACAAACAAACAAACAAAGGAAGAAGGAAAGAAAAACGCTGACGGGTTCAACACTTACTTTTTTTTCCTTCAATTTCAATGTTTCGCAAAACAAAAGAGGAAGGGGTCGGGCCGAGATTGTAAAAAGCAAGCGTCCTCAGGTCTACCAAGTCGTCCCAGCTCTCGATTGACTGGGCGTATTCGATTGCTTGCTCAACTCGTTCCTTGTACCTGCTCTTGAGTTTAGGTCGTCTCTTCACTGCAAAAAGGAGGATAACAAAAAAAAAATTGTGACGTCCACAAGCAAATGAATACAACCAAACTAAAATGACAAGGAGGGAAACTGACGCACCTAAGGTCGGGGTTCCCCACCGACGAAGCAACCTTGGAATGTCACCCCATTCCTAACTGGAGGGAGTCTCAAAGTCATCCCCGGACACAAAGAAAAATCTTGACTTCCAATATCTGAAGGACGAAGGCAGCCCTCTAATAATGTTGGTCCTCCTCTCCCAAGGAACCAGCTCATAATACCCATACTCCTTTGATTCTTTCAAACGATAAAGGTGGACAAGTTCACCCACCTTAATCATATCCCCGTTAGCAGCCAACCATATCTCCATACAATTGACTACTATTCTCCATGAATTAGGCATTAACTGCCCAGGGGCAATCCCAAAATGGTTCAGAAGTTCCATCAAGAAAGGGTGGACGGGGAATCTAAGTCCACAGGTAAAGGCAGCCTCATAAAAGCACACCTCACCTAGGAAGAAATGACAAGCCCTATCCTCGTCACTAGGCCGACGAACGCGAACCCTTTCTGGAAACTGGAATCTATCCTTAAATCTACTCACCGTCTCGGCATCCAGCCCACAAACCTCTTCTATGGCATAAAAAGCCCTAACGACACGAGGAGAAGAGACAGCCATATCCCCCTCCACTGGATTGCCGCTAGACGACAACCCAGTCTCGAGATCACTGGATCTGACCTTAGACATTATCTTCTCCTTCCTCACCTGACCCTCGAACCAGTCAATTGATTGCCTAATTAAGGGCAACAATTCAGTCAATACCATACTAAGACCACTACCCTCAAAAACAAAATTTTCAAAATCTAAGAAAGTGCCTAAAGCCCCCCCTAAGTGTGCAAAAAGAAAAGAAACTGAAGGACAAACAACTCTAACCTCAGAATTACCAACCATGAAAACCCAACAAAAACGCAGAAAAGGAAAACAACACAACTAAATCACAGGTAAATTAAAACAAAAAGAAGCAGGAAAAGAGAAAATTAGGAACAATACCACATCGAAACCAAGAAAGGAAAAGCAAGAGGAAAAGGAGAAACACACCTTAATCAATGGCGGATTGAGGAAGCTTTGCTTAACTAGCGTACCAACTCAAAGAAAAATAGCAAGAAAAAGCTAAAGAAGAGTAATGATTGAAATGTGAAGAAGAAAAATGAGGAGAGAAGGAAGTTAAAAGTAAAAGCTCAAAAAACGGAAAGGCCGGCGGGAAACCCAATAGTCTCATCACTTGGGACATTAATTATACCAATCAGCGCGCGCCACGTAGGCCACGATCTGTGAAGCGTCGCCGCTTTGCACTTAATACGGAGCAGAACCCTAAGAGTCATTTACAACTTGTAACCCTTCATATTCTATGATCGTCACTAAAACGACGAACACAGAATCAGAGGGCAGCTGACGAGACTGATAAGTACTGACGAAAATGGCAAGTCTATCCTATGTGGACGAGTCATTCAATATGGATGAGTATACCCTCAGGACAGACGACGTAGAAGACAACACTACTGACGAGGGTATCCAGGCCATTTAATACAATTAACTAAACGGTTATACCTCCAACTGTATGAATCGTTTGAAGACATTGATGCCTCATTACACAGCCCCAAAACGTTACCAAAAGGAGCATTAAGACCTCCATAACTCCTTCAACGACTAGAGACCATGAGAGCATATATAAAGCCCACACACTCCCACGAAGGAGAGAGAGAGATATACAAGTAAGAAAAGAGATTTTTTTCTTTGATTTCTGTTCATCTTATATTGTTTTATTTTGAAGAGAGTTTCATATACTGACTTTGGCATCGGAGACATTGTGGCAGGCACCACACCGGTGACCATCGGTGAAAGTTGAAGGATCACCTCCATCCGACGAACATTACTGACGAGCTTACACTCATCAGAAGTGACCAAGGAAAAAAAAAAAAAAAACTCAACAATATATGCACAAGCATCAAAAGATTAGGTAGAGTAGAAAAGGCTATGAAAAACTGCAACAAAATACGCATAATAGATAACTGAAACTAAGCAAGTTCATGTGCCACCTGATTGTTTTCTAAGATTGAAACCATGGCAAGCCATGAAAGATGTTCTGTATCAAGTGTCCATTGATTTGTTGGTTTGACTGCTTGAAAAAGCAATGTGCTCATTGCTCTTAGGCGAAATAGATTTCTACTTGTAGTGCAAAAGCCTCTGTTCATTTTCTATATAGAAATAGATAACTTGGTTTTCTAGTTTCAGAATAATTCTAGCAATAGTAGAGTTCTAGATATATTTGGAGATATTTATGATTTTAACATTTCAGATTGATTAGCCTCCATTGAATTGTTCTTGGAGATAAATATGATTTTTGCATTTCAAATTGATAAGCCTCCATCAAATAATTCTTTATGATCTAATCTAAAGTTGTTGATAAACTTGGAGACGGAAAGGAGAGTAAAAAATTATTGATAATTCATAAACTCGAAAAAAAAAAAAAAAAAAAAAAGGCTGAACAATGTGGGAGATAAAATTGTAGTTTATGTAAGAATCAAATACATCCAATAAAAAATGCTGATAAAAACAAATAAGTGGTTTTTGTCTAAAAATTTACTTTATTTCTATTTATTTAATTTACTGCAATTTGTTTAATAAGTGGTTACTGCTTTTTTTTTTAATACATTTTTATAATATACTACCTTGCAAAAATAATGCAGTAGACTTTTTTTTTTTTTTTTTTTAAACACTATGTCTATGTTGCTGTAATTCAAGATGCATTAGACCTCCATTTTTTTTAGTGTAATATACGTTGCTGCAATTTAAGATGCATTAGACCTCTTTTTTTTTTTCTTTTTTTTTTTTTTTTTTTTTTTTTTTTTTTTGTAGTATACATTGCTACAATTTAAAATGCATTAGACTTTTTTTTTTTTTAAAATCTAAAAATTAAAAAAAAATTTCTGCAATATGGTAAAGTCACTTGACACAACCACGGCGTATAAGCCAAACTTTTATTAATTATTTTAAGTAATTAATAATTGCATTAGTATGCTGTGGAGACACACAATCCAAAAAAAATTGTAAAAGAGTCATGAAAGTTGGTATTAAAGACATATTAAAACAAAATTTGATGTTAAGCTTGGAGTTTTAATATCATTGAACAATTTCTTATTCTTTGACATAGTTGATGTTAAGCTCTTTTGGAAAGTAAAACATCAAAATTTGATGAATTTTGATGCATTCATTCATCTTATGCATTTAATTGTAGGAAAAGGAAACTGGGTAGCTGATTATTTCAAGAAACAAGATAGGGTCCTTGAAGGTTGTTTGGGTATGCTCTCTTCTATACACACAGCAAATATATGGTTACTATTTTAAACCAATATTCTGTTTTTTATTGTTTGATTGGAGGAACATGAGAGAATTTGAATGTTAATGTTGATTATAATTTCATTGTACTGATTCTGATGTTGGGTTTCTCCCAATCATGAATATTCATTGGTTAGAAAAGTAAGTGAACATGATCAGAAACGCTTTTGGCATATATCACTAAATTAGTTATATCAGTTTTGCAAATGGAGGATCTTGGTCCATTTAATGTAGTACACAGTAGCACAAAAGCAGTTTATAAATGGAGGATCTCAATTTATTTCATTTGAGGTTCATTACACTCAAGTAAAAAGCTATGAATGTTTTTGTTTTGTTTTGTTTTGTTTTGTTTTGTTTTTTTTTGTTTTTATAGAAAAATACAGCTTCATGGTTTATGTTTTGATTATTTAAGTTCAGACTTAGAATAGTTTGGATTTCTTAGCTTTCTTTTAGTTTGGATTTTTAAGCATGGACTGAGGTTGCAAATTCTTTTTAGTTTGACTACTTTATGGTAATTACCTCTTACTAAAACACTTCTCTCTAATAAAGAATAAGATATTAGGGGTGAGAAAATTAGATGGGGTATATTTTTTGTAGGCCATGTGACCCAAGTTTTTGGAGATTGTAGAAGTATAAGAGTGTTTAAATTGATTGGGAGACCGTATGCAATTAAGAGCATGATTTACATGAATAGGTTACCTATTTAGATAATCTTAATTTTGGCAAGTTTTTTAATTGTTACTAATTCATGTTGGCAATGACACTGATTTTTTGGGTTTTTGCTCATTTAATTGGATGTCTAATATCATCTTATCTTAGCAACTCAATTCATGAGAAAGTGAGGAAAATTGTTGGAACTACTTTACTTGAGATGGTTTTGTAAAAATTATAGGGAAATTAAAACTGAATTCTCGATCTTTAGTGAGTTTAAATTGAATCAGCATAAAATCTGCATTTTACATCTAAAATATGCACTTTTTTACAACCAAAATCTACACTGCATTGTTTCACAAAAATCTACATTGCACTGTCTCATTAAAATCTGCACTACATTGCACTGTTTCAAACTTTCTGCACTACACTATTTCTCTTCTATTAATGTTTCTTGAATGTTGGTTGAAAATTGGATTCTTACCGTTTTGTAGGTAGGGATTTGACATTTTGTTATTTGGGTTATTTGGTAAAACAACTACAAGACGAGGGCAGTTAGGTATTTACCATTCTTTCCTTTATTTTGTATTGTTTCTTGCATATTTATTGGTAACATGTTTCTAGAAAGAATTTGAAATTGGAATGTGATTGCATATTTGACTTTCTTGGTTATCTCAAATTTGGTTTTATGTTTGGTTTAATTGTTTCATCTCAAGATTTCCATTGTTTTAATTACTTCTATGTACAATTTGTATTTTATCAAATAATCATGTTTTTATGTTTATTTTATTTTATTTTGAAGTTAGTGTGTGAATGCTATATTTTTCCCTTTTTTTTATTACATATAACTGTTAATTTGTAATATATGTTTTTGCTATATACTTATATTTTGTGAGAGCTTCAAATGTACCTATTTGTGAGGTAGACTAAAATAATTTTATAAAAAATTTGAGAGACTACACCACTGCATGATTTGCTCTTGTATGACTTCAATTTGTATTACAATTTGATGAAGAAGCCATTGACTCATCCATGCCACAAAAAGTCAAACAAGCAGCAGAACATGTAGCAGGACCAAATAAACCTGTAGGCAATGACAAATGGATGAACGCCAGAAATGCAATGGACTCATATGAGAAATGGAGCACGCACAAGGCTTAGGCACCACTTACTTGTACCTAGCCAATACAGGGGAGGTGGGCCATAGGTTAGAGGTAAGAGAGGGTGTGGTCTGGCAGGAGGAAGAGGGGGGAGCCTATTTTGGGGTTCTCGCTCAAGCGCTTTTAGGGGAATATCCTGCTGGGATGACATACCATCCAAAAGAGGCAAGCATGAGCTAGAATCACTAAATGTATGCTATAGGAGTTAGTAAGAGAGAAACCCAGCCTTATTTGGATGAGAATGTCAAGAGAAGCAAGAAAACAAAACAAAACAACTTTTGTCTAGGAATGAAGTGCGACTCGGCCAACACAGGGCAGTGGTGATGGTTGGGCAGCCAGTAGACCAGTGGGCAGTTTGGGAAGGACACCCACAATAGGCCAAAAATAGTTGATGAGTAAAAATGGTAAATCTTATCATGGTAGGCAGTATTAAAAGGCCTTAGCTGCGCATAGTAAGAAACAACAAGAAAGGATAGGAGAAAATGCTGAAAACAGAGAAGTAGAGGAAACAAAGAAAACAAAGAAGACAAATAAAGATAACTAAATAATTAAGAGTGAGTAAAGAAACAAGAATGATAGGAGTGAAAGAGCATGCACCAGTAGGCTACCCATTTCTCTCCCTCTCAATAGCCCACTCTTTAACAAGTTAAGAATCTGAGGTTTAGCTATCTAGGCCTGTTCTCCAAAGTGAGCAATTTCTGTAACAGGATTCCCCTGTGAGGTTGCCCACATTGGAGATTGGTTCCCTTCTTGAACTTGAATCTGCCAAGGAGCCAAGCTTAGCAGACTAATTCTCTTCCTTCTTCTGTTATAATTGTTCAAGGACTAACGCTTTTTTCTTGTTATTAATTTACTCTTGCCATACTTTCATTATCGTATTTTTCTTTTGTGAAATTGTTTAAGCATCATCTTTGTTAGTAGCAAGTACTTTAGTTAAAACATTTTAGTTATCCTGCCGTATTATGTTTCTCCTGCTATAAAGCTTTTTGTGACAGTATTTCCTACCATGGACCCATGACTCCATCAAGATTCCTACCAGGGGTTCTAACTTGTGTATAAGCTGGCTTAAGGTGAGTTTCAATTAAGTCAGTCCCAACTCTTTTACCCCAGAATCATTGGGCTGCAGTACGGCAAGAGTAGCCCAGCCCAGCACATAAAAAGGCCTACCACAACCTCTACTCGGATTTAAAAAATATATGTATTGGAGCTTGCTTTACTTTTATAGTATTAATGATTAACCTCGCAAATTTGGAGATAAATTATTAATGTTTAAGTTTGAGTTAGAGTTAAAGTTAAAGTTGGACTTGTTAGAGAGATAGAGATTTTATTTAAATAAAATGATAATTTTATTTAAATATTGTGCTGATGTGGAAAATTGTAAGAGTTTCAGAAGTTTCAGTTATATATATATATATAGATGATATGATATTGTAAGGACTTAGATATCAAATAGCCCAAATCCACTTAGACTAGTGAGGTTTGTGCAGCTCAACTAGGCCTAAATTAATATATTTGTAAGAGAGTGGATCAAACAAAAAGGGAGGGCTTAGCTTGAGGACAAAGACAGGGAAGAAACAATAAAGATCATGGATTAATGCATGTAACAGGCTTATTACAAGCTTGCTCGAGGAGGCAAATCTTACCCAGAAGACAACACTGTTCACACTTTTCTCTCTATGTTCTTGTTCTAGATTCTATTTATTTATTTATTTTTTCGGATTCCCTTCTTCTGAAATTTCCTTTTCCTTATATACTTCTCAGTACTTCATATCTTGGCCCCTTATCTCCACCTACCCAAATTCTCATCATGACACTTGTTCCCTTAAACTTCTAATGAAGGTGGTAGAAGAAGTTGCTTAGCTGTGATCTCCATTGTTCAGGTTACTTTTTCATCAATACAGTTGATAAAGCTGTTGCCAGCCAGCGAAGGCAATAAACTACTTCTCACTGAAAACTTCCCCTACCCTCCACGATTCTCTCTCCACAGCCTGTCCTTCCCAACTGGAGCTCTCAAAAGTCTTTTGTCTCTTCTCCTCCTCGGGTGGATTCTCTCGTCAGGCTTATGGTGCCTTAATAATAATGATAACAGCTCAACGATCCCTTCCTCGGTCCTCGAGCACCCACAGATATGATATATAGATTGAATATTTTAATTTTTTTTAAATACATTTAGTATTTTTGAAAGTAGAAGAAAATAGGAAAAATTATGACTAATGTGTTTTCAATGAAAATTATAATAGCAATTATTATGATTCGTGAGTTTCAATTAACTTAGAGAATGTGTAAAGTCATATTTATATATATATTTTTTGAGAGAGTCATATTTACATATTTATATATTAGTATTGAAAGAAAAGAAGATTTTTTTTTTTTTAATTTTTTTTAAAATGACGTTAACCTAGCTAAACATGCTAGACATGTTAGAGGTTTTTTGGTGTGGATGGAGGATTAGGGATGACAATTTATATCCGAACCGCAGATACCCGGCCCAGCCCGACCCTAATGGGTCGGATTTTACTCGGCTTGATAAATTTTAGGGTTGAGTATGGATTAAAAAAAAAAAAAAAACCCCAAAGCGGGTCCAGGTTTTTGCAAAAATCTGGCCCAAACCCAGACCCAACCCGACCAGTTTATATATATATATAAGTTATAAATACTAAAATACCCCCTATATATATAAGTTAAAAAAAAAAAAAAAAAACCCTAAAAGTTTCAATTCCTCATTTTGTTCAACTGAGGCTGCCTCTAAAAAAAAAAAAAAAAAACCCTAAAAGTTTCAATTCCTCATTTTGTTCAACTGAGGCTGCCTCTCCCTCTCATCTCTTCAGCTCTTAATCTCACTCCCTCTCATCATTGCTCATATTGCGTGAACTAGTCTCTGCATAGCAACAGCGAATCGTTTCTTCCATCTCCTTTATAATGCTTTCAAACTTATCCAATTCTATTTCAACCCGAGCAATGAAATCCCTAAGGTACGCTGCTTTATGCACAGGCACAACTCTCTACTCTCTCAACTCTATTTCGTCCTCGCCGTCTTAGATCTCGCATAGCCCTCTGCCCCTTTCATCTTCCTCGCCCATGGCCTCACGGCCTCGCTCCACCTCGTTCTCCATTTTTTTTTTCTGGGTTCAGTTCATCTCAATCATGTGAGTTTGTGCTTGTGTTTATGATTTCTGGGTATGTGTTTGTGATTTTGAAAGGGAAAATCATAGATCTGAAATTTGTGTTTGGTTCGTGATTTTGAAAGGGAAAATCATAGATCTAAAATTTGAGTTTGTGATTTCTGTGTTTATGTTTGTGATTGTGTTTGGATTTGTGTTCGTGTTTGTGATTTTGGGCCAAAAAATCATCATTCGAAATTTGTGTTTCTGATTTTGGCCTGGGCTGGCAATGAGGGGACGGGGCCCGCGGAGGCCCGACGGGGCGGGTTTGGGATGAAAAAAAAACCCGGTTATTAAACGGGCTAGGTTCGGGTTAAGCTAGCAGGCCCGCGGGTCGAGTTCGGATATAGAAAAACCCGCCCCGAACCCGACTCGTTGCCATTCCTACGGAGGATATTCCTCCGCACATTTCTCATGTACTTTTTGCCAATCATGGCTGATTTTTCTTAATGAAGTTCAAGGTCTTTCTTCTCAAAAATTACATGGATGCTTAATAAGAGTACAACAACATTAAATGTTATACTTTAAATTTTAAATATTATATAAATATAAATTAATATTACTTTTCAGTTTTTAAATATTATTATATAGATATAAATTATAAGAAGAATGGTTCTTGTTCAGGTTCGCGAACTTGGTCTAGGAACATGTTAAAAAGCCTAAAAAAAAGATCCCGTCCCAAGTCCGCCCCCACCAGATCCGACCTTAATTTCTAGCTAATTTCATAGTGAGGTTAGCTTAAAGTCGGTCAATCATTTATTATTAATTTTTTTTCCTAATGAAATTTCAATTGATTGACCGACTTCATCTCAAAAAACAAAAAAAAAAAAAAAAAACTCAGTCAATCACTCTTGAGTCTGACTTTGAACAGTTATTGGTTGGCATAATTGACGGATATCTTTCATTTTTTTTTTCATTTTCCTTCTACAGTGGCACACCGCACACAAAGCTTTTACGTTTTTTTTTTTTTTTTTTTTTTTTAATTGTTTTTTTTAGGAAGACTTCAAAGTTCAAGCTTCATTAAGAAAAAATAACATCAGTTACATTCTAGATAGTGGATAAGAAAATAAGGATTCTCCTAATATATTGCTAATAAATGAAAAGATTTATTGTCTTCACGAACATGATAAAATTCAACCGTCTAAATTCATAAGATGAAACTAAGATGCCATAGATAATGAAGATTTTACAATTTGACTATAAACACAATAACAATACTAGGGGCTAGGGAGACAACTATTTTTATAATTTTTTTTTTAAGTAATAAATATCATTTTTATATAGACTATTATTAATATTATTTTTAGTATACACCGATTATAATAAGATATATAGACAAATAATATAAGTTAATAATTATGAATTTTTTTTTGTATTTTCAAATTCAATAATACGATACAACAAATTTTTTTTTTTTTAAATTCACAATATTAGGATGACATGGTGTGATTAGTGCAACATCAGTTTTATATGGTACCATTGTTTTTGTTTTATTTTTTATGGAAATAAATGACACAATTGTTGACGTCATTTATATATATATTTTTATATCACAATCTCTTTCCTTAACCATTATAAAACCATAAATGAATAAATAAATGTGAAATTTGTTATGTATCTAAACTTATTACCCTACATCATTTACTATATTATAAAAGCTGGGCCTAAAATGCTCAGTATTCTAAAAAAAAAAAAATTATTCTTAATTATTTTCTCAAAAAAAGAATCTCATTAAATAGGATAATTCACTTTAGATAAAATTTTATTTTAATTTTTTTTTATACAAGATAGAAATTCTATTTTAGCGTAATCTAAGTGTATGTGTGTGTGAAACTCCCTCCTGAAGACTTGAACTCTAGCCCTTGCCTCCCACACCCTACAAGCACTTATACTTGTGGAGTGATCATCGCGCCAAAAGAGCGTGGTGGTAAATTCTATTTTCAAAGTTTCAAGAAATTGAAAATTCCACTCCAACCATTGTCCAAGTTTAGGTAAAACTCTATTAGCTAAGTTAAAAAAAAAAAAAAATCAAGAATTTTAAAATAAAAATCAAGAATTTTTTTTTATAATTATTATAGAGATCATAATAACTTTGTATTTTAATATAATAATGAAATTTACACATTACATACCATTATACATACCATTATTATGTTAATAAACTCAATATATGTTTACATTTTTATAATTTAATATTAGATTAAATCTAGTAAAATTTCAAATAGTTCACTAAAGTTCTGATAATATTTTTAAAATACAATTTTTTATATATAGAGTTTTCAATTAATCAGGGCATCACAAAGAACGTACTGTTCCTTTATTATAAGCACAATCACAAACAATAAATTTATAAACACAAAAAAATTTCATAACTACCACATGTATTCAGTAATAGATTTAAATAAAAATCAATAAAAAGTTTCAATTCAACTGTGATGAAATATATTATTGAAGCAAGTTCCAGTTAATCCAATTGATAAAATATTTTATCATCGAGTAAAAGATCTATAATTTAATTTTCACATACACAAAAAATTAATTAGTGTTTTAATTTAATAATAAAAAGTAATGCCTATTACATTTCTAATCACAATTCACAAATTCAACCATTTGAACATGGGCCACCAAACCCACCTCTTAGAAAAGATCTATAATTTGATTTTTTCCTACACAAAAAATTAATTAGTGTTTTGATTTAATAATAAAAAGTAATGCCTATGACATTTCTAATCACAATTCACAAATTCAGGGGGTGTTTGGTACACTCATTCAAACACATATTTTCAGTTTTTAAACAATATTACACGTATTTTTATACACTTTTTTATTCACATATGTTTTCAAACAACAAAACACATGTTTTTAAACACATGTACCAAACACCTCTTATCAACCATTTGAACATGGGCCACCAAACCCACCTCTCGGAAAAGGGTCCATTCATTGAGAGACAATATAATTTTTACAATTCTTTCATAATAAATCATAAGTAGTCAGTTGTTATTGGTTCAAATTTGAACCTAACACTAAAATTACTTTTTTGCCCCAACAATAACAATAAGTAACAATTTGCCACTTAAAATTTATTGTGAAAATGTTGTAGAATTTCTCCTTCCCTTTAAGCACCTCCACCTCTCTCACATGTAACAACTGTTGACACACGTGTGCTCTCTCCAAACTTGACGCGTCCTAATGTCAACTTCTACAAATCAAACCTTAGCAGCTAAGCTTAGCATCTTCCCCTCTACCCATAATGTGAACAAAAACTCTTCTTCCACACCTTCTAGAAATGTACAAAAATCAAAGTCCAAATAGAACTCCCCCACTCACAAACACACACTCACTCTCTCTATCTCTCCTCCTCTTAACCCGCCACGTTGGCATTTCCATACTTATAATACGCGGTTTTGCCGTCATCACGCTACTATTCGCTCAACCATAAATCAATCATAAACCTTTATTTTTGTTGTCAAATTTTTTTGTTTTCAATTAATTTTTTTTTCTATGTAAAACTTTCAACTTTGACAAATCCACACGCTATCCCCCACTTTGGCCTCTTTCCTTGTAATTTCCAATTCCATTATAACTTAATCTAATTCACTCCCATATATTTAGCTGCCTATCTCACCCACTATCTCTCATACTCACAAAACAAGTTTCAAACTTTTTCACTTCCTCCTCTGTTTTCTCTTCTCTCTCTCTGTTTTTTCTTTACTATAGTTATATAAAGTTGAGATCTTTGATATACCCAGATCGAGTTTTGAAGTAATTTGAGGTGGGGATGGAGAATAATCAGCAATCTTTTTTTCAATTCAGTGATCAGCTTCGAGTTCAGACTTCGAATCTGGCTAATCTGTCAGTCAACGACTCGATTTGGAGCTCTAATATTCCGACAAAGAGGACTGAGGAAAGGAGGAATTTTGATATAAGGGTTGGTGGAGAGGTTAATTCTTCTCTGGGCAACTCCAATCCTAAAGGGTCAGATCTCAATGGTTTCAATGATGGGTGGAACAGTCTGAAGCCTAAAGTGTCTGATTTCAATGGATTCAATGATGGTTGGAACAATCTTAATCTGAAGCCTAAAGGGTCTGATTTCAATGGATTCAATGATGGCTGGAACAATCTTAATCTGAAGCCAAAGGGGTCTGATTTCAATGGCTTCAATGATGGGTGGAACAATCTTAATCTGAAGCCAAAGGAGTCTGATTTCAATGGCCTCAATGATGGTTGGAACAGTTTCAAAACAAAAGGAACTGATTTCAACGCTTTCAATGATGGTTGGAAGATGGGGTCTGGCAGTGTTGGAAATAGTCTAATTCTTGGTGGATCTCAGAAGAATGGTGGTATTAATGGGGGGTTCAACAAGGGTATTTATTCTAAGACTGGAAATTACAATATTAACAGCAATGTTAATGTGAAGGGGTACAAGAATAATGGTAAGGGTGAGGATGATCATGTAGGGAAAGTTGGGAAGAAGAATAGTAATGGTAAGAAGAATAATGGTGACAATAATAATAATGATAGTAAGAGTGGTGTGGACAAGAGGTTCAAGACGCTTCCACCATCTGAGTCTCTGCCTAGGAATGAAACCGTCGGTGGATATATCTTTGTCTGCAACAATGATACTATGCAAGAGAACCTCAAAAGACAGCTTTTTGGTAAGTCCCTCTTCCTCTTTCTCAACCTGTTTTTGCTATATAGACTTGTTTTTATTATTTGTTTTCTATTTAAATTCAATTTTTGTTCATCCTTGTTTATACAATATTGGAATTGTACTTGTTCTATATGGATTTGCTCTCCAATTTGCAATTGAAGGGCTCTGATTGTGTGTCTGTTGTGTTGGGTGTTCAATTTGTGTATTTCAAAATGATGATTCTCATTGGATGAAGGAATATCCTTTTTTAAGTCAAAACTTATTTTTAGAATTTGGTTAAAATTGAACAAGGAGTATCAATCCAATTTTCTCATTCCTTGGATCTAAAAATCTTATTATTTTTTACAAATGAAGGAATTTTTCCATTTTGCTTTTATAATTAAGTTTTCGTTTTTATTCTTTGCTTCTAAACATATGCTTTGAAATATTTCTAGGTCTGCCTCCACGTTACCGTGATTCAGTTCGGGCTATAACTCCAGGCTTGCCACTTTTCCTTTACAACTACTCCACTCACCAACTCCATGGAGTATTTGAGGTTTGTATATTCCTTTTCATATTTAGTATCTTGTTATGAAATTTTATGGTGCATGTTTAATGTTTCACAGTTTGGCTAATATCAATTATCAATATGGTTTGTTCAGGCTGCAGGCTTTGGAGGAACAAACATTGATCCAACGGCTTGGGAGGACAAAAAATGCGCTGGTGAATCACGCTTTCCTGCTCAGGTATTCATAGTGAATAATAATTCTTATGTCAAATTATGATATTTTGCATATGAAAATAACTATCCTATGCTCGTATCCTGTTTTTATTCATTACTCTATTTGTAACAGGTACAAGTTATAACAAGGAAGGTTTGTGAGCCACTTGAAGAGGATTCCTTCAGGCCAATTCTTCACCATTATGATGGTCCTAAATTCCGCCTTGAACTAAACATACCAGA
This sequence comes from Quercus suber, assembly GCF_002906115.3. Classification (NCBI taxonomy): domain Eukaryota; kingdom Viridiplantae; phylum Streptophyta; class Magnoliopsida; order Fagales; family Fagaceae; genus Quercus; species Quercus suber. The sequence continues at coordinate 977,710 of NW_027069676.1, read as the reverse complement.
GGTATTGATTGCTAAAATTATTACCGATTTTACTACAAAATACTTACAAATCGACATGATTTGGTTTTCGTGGTCAGTTTGCCTAGCCTAAACAAGCTTGTGGTTTTAATTTTTTGCAGGCACTTTCTCTCCTGGATATATTTGAAGGACAGAATTGAGGGCTTGAACAACACACTACACAGGCATACTGGTACAAGTAAAGATAGTGAAAAGAAAAAAGAGCTGATGGAAAGGAATAGCAGGATAGAGAGTTTGTTGACTTAAATATTATGGAGTTTACACACAGATAATTTGGCGAACAAATATATTTTTAGGACTCGCTTGAATATGCAGCCTATTGTCATGTATTAAGCTGTTTTTGCATAGAGGCTGTTGTGTATGGTTGTCGTTTTTATTGTATTTAGAGTATAAATATATATAAAAATAACTAATAAGATATAAAATGAACTTCTCTATTTGTTTGGTGTTATAATAAATCGAGGATTTGTGGCAGTCTGAATGCTAAAAAGTACCAGACCCTCTGAACCATTTGCATATGAAAGCTTTGGGTAGAAAATTTGAGAGGCTTTTGTTGTATTCATTTGGAAGTTGATTGTGGATTGTTAAGATATCCTAATGCACAATAAGAATTTTCTTCCTGTGAAACGTCTTTGTAACACATCCCTTTAGAGCTGCTTGGTTTGAGTTTTCATTCTTAGTAGAAGTGAATATACAGTTTTTAAAAACTTTACAGATATCAGATATGGTTAACTCTAAATTCTATCTTTCTTTCCTCCTTAGGTTTATGGTAAATGGCCTATCTATTTGAAATCAAATTTACCTTTTTTTTTTTTCCAAAAAGAAAACCTATTTCAGAACACAACTGTACTTTTATCTTAAAATTTTTGCGAGTATAATAAATCAACAAAAAGCAAAGCTGTGCTTTAATCTACTTAATTTTTAACCAAAATAAACAAATAAAAACAAGCTGTACCATTAAAAGGGTTATCATCCAGTTTGTACAAAATTAGTATAGTCTTGAAATCTCTTAAAATTAAAATAGAGAGAGAGATTGATAAAGTCTTGCAATGAATTATTGGATATGTCCCATCCTTAAATATTTCTACATAAAGTGGTTGCTATTAGCAATATGAAACATAAAATCAGCTTTCATTTTCATGTGTTTAAAATGGTATCCAAGTTTCTATATTGGCATATTCCTGTTTCCAGAGGCAACAACCAAAAATCTAAGCTTATCCTCACTTTACCTTTATAAGGTGAGCTGTTTTTCATAATTGGCATGTCGTTGGATACCATCGCTGGAATTAAAGCAACTAATGAAAGTCACGGTTTTTTTTTGGAGACGAACGGTTCTAAATTGAGCTGCAACATGGACTATAATGACCTCTGGATAGTACTTTTTCTTTTGGTAAAAGCATGTATCAAAGGGAAAAATAGAAATATAATGGGAGAAATTATTAAGTTTATGAGAAGAATTAATTAAGTGATTTTTGAGTTTTTTTAATTAATATAATATTATTATTTATGCAAATGTGATATTATTTATGACTCCTACATCTGCATAAGAGATTTTATTTTATTAACACGGAGGACTACTTCGACAGTCTTCATAGAGAGGAGTCGAGAACAATTACAAAATAATTAAAATTTGGAAAATTTTCCAATTCACTCCATGATTTGATTTCTTTTCATCATAAGTTCATAATTTTTTTTTTTTTTTTTTTTTTTTTGACCAAGTTAGACCTTTGACTTTGACCAAAAAGTCAAAATTTTCAAGACGGGCCTGTCCCACTCAGTTTTTTGAGTACATTCCAATTTTGGGATCGGTTTCTTCATTCGAAGCTTGGAAATTGTGCAAACGACCAATTTCTAAAAGTTGACTTTTGCATAAATGTTGACCAAAAAGTCAAAATTTTCAAGACGGACCTATCTCACTCAGTTTTTCGAGTAAATTCCAATTTTAGAGTCCGTTCCATTATTTGAGACTCGAAAATTGCACAAATAACTCAAATCCAAGCTAGTTGATTTTTGTGTTGAATTCAAGCCAAAGTCAAGGTTTTCGAGCCAAACTTGTCTTGCATAGTTTTTTGTGACTTGGAAATCATCAATCTAATTCACATCTCCGGAGCACTGATAATGTCCAAAGATAAAGCTCTCGATATCAAAATTTGAGATTCATCCATCTAGTTTGAATCCCCTCAAGGTTATTCTCCAGACTTCATCAAGGCTTCTCTTTCAAAGTGCAGATGAACTCTCACAAGTGTGTCTTGAATTTGAAATTGCATCGGGTCACTCGTCCAACTACAATTCCCCTTTCGGTGCCGAACATTCCCACCTACCATTCTGCGTCTCTCACCTACCATTCTCGTTCTCTACCGGTCTTAAACCTACCATTCTCATCCACCGGTCTCACCAAAAATTCACATCCGCCATTCTCAACTATCCATCCACCATTCTTCGTCTCTTCGCTATAAATAGGAGGGCCGGATTCACGAAGGACTCATCCAAAAAAAAAAAAACACCGAGTCATGAAATGAAGGTTTGCTTCTTTCAAATTTTCAAGTCCTCCTTCTTACAGCCATTTCTCACTATGGCTTCATCATTCTCAACACTCAGCAACCAATATCACTTCATAGTCAGTTTGAAATCAACCCTCCCATGGTTCGGCAGGAACCCTCTTCACAGCATCATTGTAGTTTTGAGATCCAAACAAATTTTGTTTCTCCACCTAACAACCACCTTTGTCCATAAAGTTATTCATAACAAGGCCTGCATCGACCTTCCATGTTTCCGTAGATTTGGTTGGCCAGGAAATTCAAGTCCAGCAGAGACACCTACGCCTAACCTCAAGGCTCCTATAGTCTCTATTCAATTGCTTGGTCTTCCAACAGAAGCAGTGGTTCGGAACAAACAGCAACTTGGCTGGTTTTTAAGACCAGAATCACAAGTTAGCTCCATCTTTCACTTTGTTGTGCTTTCCCAACAAGTGTCAATAGGGGAAGATGGTAAAAAGTGTTGGGGTATCTTACAAATTGTCTTTCATCCAACACTTAAGACGACCTCCGGGGCACCAGTTCATCAGAGTTCAGCTTTTGGGGCTGGTAAATGGTTACCAAAACCATATTCCATGTTCCCATCGGCGTGGGATCCAGAGGTCATCGTTGCTGGTACCTCAAAACACATTTTCTGGAATTACTCCAACTTAAATTCAACTTGAAGTATTTCAGAATGAACTTTTCTGAAATTACTTCAACTTAACGTCTGTCAGTATGGTCCCATTACACACGCACATTCAATGACTTACTGTCAGACCACATGCAAACATACAGCCACCCCATTTTCAAAGGTGTATCTCCTAGAAACACCTACACCAGAAGGTTCCCGACATACAGGATCAGAACCATGGTGGCGTATGTTTCACCCATTCCTTTGCTTCATCCCCGTCTTCTTCACCACCACCACTGTCACTTCAGAATCTATAAGCTTCTGAAATTACTTCAATCCGGGTAAAACGATGACGCATGCGCACTCAATCACTTTCCCACATGGCCTCGCCGTAATCCGAAGTGTACTCTTCTGATATAACTTCACCAGCGGCTCTTAATAGCACGAGGCTAGCCCCATGGCTCCGCATGCTTACCCAGCCACCATCCTCGCGTCTTCCCCATCTTCTACACCATGTGATCGCCGCCAACGATCCAGAAACACTCTTCTGAAGTTACTTCAACTTAATCTCTGCTAGGAAGGCTCGGTCATGCAAATACGTTCAAATACAGGCAGACCCCTTTTCGTCTCATCAAAGCCTTTCATATGGGTGGGTCTACTCCTCAGAAACTATCTCATCCTGCTAAAAGCTCCGCCACCTTCAATTACTTCATTTGAAGAGCCAAGAGTAAAAGTCTGTTTTCGAAACTCATTCCCACACCACGCTCTGAAACTGTGTGTGTGAACGAGTCTCGAGGGGGCATTTGTAGACAGGGAAAATTCCCGACCTATCACAAGCTGACACGTCACACTACCAAGTCCACAAAATGCAGCCAATTACAAAACGCCACATGCTACTGCTAGGTTTTACTATTGCTATTCAGAAGCCAACAGAAATTCGCCAAGTGTCATACAAGAACCAATCACACATCATCGCACGTGTAAGCAATGACATAATCAGCCTCGCACGTGTAAGCGATGACACAATCAGCCTCGCACGTGCAGGCAATGACGTAAGCGGACCAATCAAGCTCTGCCACGTGTCACCAATCAGACTCCGCCACGTGTCGCTTACCTACCCCAAAACTCCTATAAATAGAAGCCTTCCTAAGCCATTAGGAGGACACCAAGCCATCTGAAGCACAAGCAGCATCAGAGAAGATTCAGAAGTCCAGAAGCTCTGCCGGAACCAAGCTCTAAAGCCTCCAAGAACTTCAAGAACTTCAACTTCGAATACGAAGAACATTCGAAGAGAAATCATCCGCCTAGATCCAAAAGTTTGCGGGAATCAAGCCTAAAGTGTCCGAAAACACCAACAAAGCACAAATTAGTGAAGCTCTGCGGATTCAAGCCTCTAAAGCCCCGAAGAACTTCCCCCACAAATCCAAGAACACGAAGAACACACGAAGAACACGAAGAACACGAAGAACAAAGAATTTCTAACAAGCTCATAGCCAGAGATTCATTGTAATTCCGTTTTAGCAATCTTCGATCCATTCCTCAACCAAATTGAAGGATATTTTGTGTTCAAGTCACAATCACATTACCACAAATCCAAATCAATAAATCTTGCAAGGAGATCGAATCNATTTTTTTTTTTTTTTTTTTTTTTTTTTGGAATTGAACCTTAAAATTTTGGATCAAAATGAAAGTTTTAAAATTTGTATTTTATAAACAAATTATCAATTACAATTTATCTTTGTGTGGACCAACCCTATCATAGTTTATTCCTACAAAACATTTTAGTGTTACATCTTGACACCTAAAATTTGGCTTAAAATAAGATTATTAAGAGGTCTTTCAACGAAATCTTATGGATTTTTTTTAATCCAAACTTAGGGTGTCCAATATAACTATTGAAAGTTTCTAAATTAAATTGTGATAAAGTCAAACAAAAAACAGAAAGGATAAAGAAAAAAAATTAAAAGAATTAATTTGTGTCTTTTTTTTCTTATCGTCGGTAGATGGGATATTTGAGAATCCTTTGCATGTTTCTGGTTCACAATATCTTACCAAATACTTTATTCAATTTTTCAAGCCAAACAAAAGGAGAGCTAGTGGTCACTTGTTTTTTGTTGGTGAAATTGGACAGTGTAGGTTAGAAACAGTCCATACAATACAAGGGGTGGCCCCTGGTTTTGATTATTTAGTAAGTTTTAAAAAAACCAGTATAAACCCCAAAACCCAAAAGCTGTCATCCATTATTACAGCTTAACCCCCACGGCAGAAATTGGGTGTTAATCCCTCTTTTTCAACATTTTCTTCACCTACTAGAACCTCCTTATATTTTAGCATTCTCTGACTGCTTCAAAATATGGTGATGAAATGTCTCAACAAATCAGATGATGGACTATATTATATGTTGCAACAACGAGCTAAGAGACTTTTTATCCCGTCTCATTTGGCCGGCTGGACTCCATCAAATAGACGATGTTATTTACTTTAAGTCTTTAATTAGATCACTAAAAAGCAATTGTTCTCAATCATATTCTATAATAACATAGCAACAATAATATTTCTTCTATGAACTAATGAAGTTGCTGGTGTTGAATGATTATGTACTTCACCTCAATCTATCATTAGTCATTATAAATTTGGTGATCCTACTTGGGAATATATATATATATATATATATATAAAAGAGATGGCCATACCCATTAAGTAATGAATATCCTACCCTACTTGATCTGAATGTTTTGAGTAATACTCGGTTTTTTATGGGTAGAACCTAATCGGGTAGGGAATGGATATTATCCATAACCAACTCGTATATATATATATATATATATATATATATATATAATATATAATATATATATATATATATATATATAAAAACTCTAACTCTCTCACTTTCACTCTCACACACACTCTCTCTCTCCACCTCTCCTCAGTCCTCACCATCACTCTCTCTCTCTCTCTCTCTCTCTCTCTCTCTCACCTGAGCTTTCATGGCCCAATACCTTGAACTCATCACTCTGATCACTAGCACCACCACTACAGTGGTCTTCTCCATCCCCGAGCCAAGTCTTTCAACCTCGAAATCTCTCTCTAATCCTTGGATCTGAACTGTCTCTCTATCTTAAACCACCATGGTAGAAGCCTCTTAAGCTCATCACCGCTACCATCAACGGTGGTTTCACATCTCAACCTCAACTTCTTTCTAAAACTGAAACATATAACCTCTCTTGATCTAGATCGATCCCACCCTCTCTTCGATCTAAACGAGGCACAACCTCCTAGCTCAATCGTGAAGCCCAACCGCCACCACCAGGATTGTTCTCAATCATATTCTATAATAACATAGCAACAATAATATTTCTTCTATGAACCAATGAAGTTGCTGGTGTTGAATGATTATGTACTTCACCTCAATCTATCATTAGTCATTATAAATTCGGTGATCCTACTTGGGAATATATATATATATATATATTGTATAGGGTATGGATATTATCCATACCCAACTCGTATTATATATATATATATATATATAAACTCTAACTCTCTCACTTTCACTCTCACACACACTCTCTCTCCACCTCTCCTCAGTTCTCACCATCACTCTCTCTCTCTCTCTCTCTCTCTTGAGCTTCCATGGCCCAATACTTGAACTCATCACTCCGATCACTAGCACCACCACTACAGTGGTCTTCTCCATCCCCGAACCAACCCTTTCAACCTCGAAATCTCTCTCTAATCCTTGGATCTAAACTGTCTCTCTATCTTAAACCACCATGGTAGAAGCCTCTAAAGCTCATCACAGCCACCATCGGCGGTGGTTTCACATCTCAACCTCAACTTCTCTCTAAAACTGAAACATATAACCTCTCTCGATCTAGATCGATCTCACCCTCTCTTTGATCTAAACGAGGCATAACCTCCTAGCTTCGTCGTGAAGCCCAACCGCCACCACCAAGATGGTGGTTCCCAACCTCTCATCCTTTCTCTTTCTAAACCTCAGCCAAACACTTCATATTTATTTGATCTCCCTCTCTCTAATATCTAGAACTCATTTTCTCGATCTACTACATAGGAGAGCCCTAAATGGTGTGTGGAACATCAATTGGTGTTGTGGAGGTTAAAGGCTTCATGGATCTGCCAAGAACCATGGCTATGGTGTCATGTGAGCGCGTGAACAACAGAAGTATGACGGAGGGTAAGTTATTGGATTTTTGTACTCATGTGCTCTGTGTTTATGAGGCTTTGTAAGCATGTATCAGAGAGTGTATAATAAAATTTCTATTTCTATCTAAGGAAAAAAAAAAAAAAAAAGAAGAAGAAGAAAAAAGAAGCAGACACATCTGATTTCAAAGTTATTGATTAGTTTTTTCTTTTTAAGATAAATTTATTAGTTAGTTTTTAAGTTAAAATGTTTTGGATTTTAAAAAGAAAAAAATTAAATAGGTTTCGAGTAAGGTATGGATATCCATGTATAATAAATCCGTGTAAGAATTGGGTATGGATACTAATGGGTATCGGTATTTGGGTATCCATGGGCAAACATTTTGGGTAGGGTATGGTATACCCTATCCATACCTCACCCATGGCCATCCCTATATATATAAACAAAGTATATTTTGTTGACATCAGGACTACATCATCCACTTATTTTCTACATTTTTTTTCCTCTTTTTTAACTTTTATTCTTCCTATTCTAAAAAAAAAAAAAGTTCTTCTCCCTATAGTCATTGTTACATTTCCTCTAACCTTTCTCCTTCCTCTCTACCTTTTTATCTCTCCACTATTCTCTACTTCACTGTTACACTTCCTTCATTCCTTTTTTTTTCTTATATTTCGACTCTTCTTCTCCCTATTTTATTTTGTATAAATTTGATATCATTTCTCCCATTTAATCCATATTTTTTTCACAAAATAATTGTGAGTATTCTCTCTCTCTCTCTCTCTCTCTCTATCTATATATATATATATATATTCTTTTGGTGGGATTTTGTTATTTCTTATAATCCTGATTAAGGTTGATGATTTTTTTTTTGAATATTCGTTTTGGTATTGTGCTTTTTAAATTTCTCTTTAATAGTTTTGGTTGAATTTTGATTTGGGTAAAGACAGTTTTTTGGAAATAGGAATTTGAGTTTCTATCAAAACATAATATACAAGGTTATGAATTTGAATATGCCTACCAATTGTTTGAGTAATAAATTATTATAAAGTCTAACTTTTATTTCCTTTAGTTTCATTTTAATTTTGGTTAAGATAGTATTGTAATTTTGAGATGAGTTTTTATTATTATGATGATAATCTCCTTATTCCTTAAGAGATGAGAAATTTGAATAGTAAATTTGAAACATTTAGAATATAAAATGTCATGAATATCTTGAGGTCTTAGAATCTCATGGACTCAAGACTTGCTTTATACCAAGACCCTAACAATCAATCACCACAACTTCACTATTTAGTCGTATAGTTTGAATGACCTCTGTACGTTTTTAGACCCTTTAAAACACAAGTTGATTAACTTAGTTATTTAGCCAAGTAATTACTTAGGTAAATTATTCAAATCTAGGTTAACAAAAGTAAATCATATCAAGTAAATAATGCGGAAAATAAAGAACACAACGATATGATAACCAAGAAAACCAAACTAGTAAAAAACCTGGGGAAGATTTAACCTAATTATCCTCAAGGTAAAACAAATTCACTATGAAAGAATTGAAATTTTACAATAGCGATTTAGACCACTAACATCTTATTGCCACCTCGAGTAGAAAACTTACTACTATGACCACATGACAACTCCAAATCCATGGACTACTTCTTTCTTGGATTCACAGCAACCACAAGTACTCCCACTTGTGTTTTCTTTAAGCTCTTTATGCAGCAATTGAAGCAATCACCAAGCTCTCGATATCAATCTCGATCTTGATAACCCTAAGTGTGTATGAAGGTAAACACCTCTAGATTTTACAAGAAATTCACACACACAACATAAACAACAACCTAAAAACATGATTAGGGTTTTTCCTTTATACTTAAGGCAAAACATAAAACCCTATATGTCATACGGACTTGGCTTAAGTTGGAAAATTCTGCAAAAAACAATCTGCACAAGCTTCGATCGATCGAGTCTAATTTTCGATCGATCGAGCCTTGCAGATAGTGAATAGTAATTTTTTGCAATTACTCGATTCTAACTTTACAATAAACATACTTTGAGCAACCTAAATCTAGACTCTAAGTTTTGATCATGGTTTGTCAACATTACATATTGAAGTTCTAAAACATTTAGATCATAAATTCTTAGAACCTAACAACCTCCCAATCAACAATTCATTTAATCCTCATGCATGAGACTTCTTGTGAGTGTTGTAATGTACTTTAACAAGTTAATTTTGTGCTCATTATATGACCCGATGGATTGCTTTCTGTAAAGTTGTTGGTCCTGTCTCTCTCTCAGATCACCACAAGTAGATGGGTTGGCTCTAGTACCGTAGGAAATACGTTCTTCTGAATGTGTTATTATTAATTGTTTTGGGCGGTATTGTTATAAACTGACAAGCTTGAACTAATTAATTGAATTATTTGGCTTTAACGCATAATGTTGGTTTCCTTACGGTTGAACATTTTTTTGCAGAACTTGAACTGTAGTAATTTTAATTAGCATTATTGATGGTAGTAGAATAAATTCAATCCCTAAGGCTAGGATTCTTAATGTCGAAGAGTGATAACTGTTTGTTGCTCACATTGGCAGCCACTGTCAAAAGTCAAAAAGTATAGCATCCATAAATTTTTTTAAAAAGCTTGTAATCACGACCTGAGCTAACGTAGTTACAAGATTGGATTTCTTTTATACACGATGAATGAAAAAATGTGATGACACATAAAGCAAGACCTAATCATGAACAATGTAAGCAACGATGACGTTATATCAACAACTTTGCCACCTGATCTATGCCTTTTAGACTTGGAAGAAGCTAGCATAAATGGTGTAGTCGCATTCTTGTCCAAGGAAATTGATAAGCACTCTCAGCTACTGCCGAGCCACCAGCGCTGGATCAATACCTTCTTCTGTCGATTTTTCTGCAACATCTTTGATTTGATTCTCAAACATGTTATCAAACAGCCCGTCTGTGCCGACTGTAAGAATGTTCCTGCTTCTACATCAACTTATATTGCTCTGTAAACAAACAATAAGTCATTAATGAACATCAAAGGGAAAATACAATTAAGCATGTTGATGCCACCATGAAAGGAAAAGAGCAAGCCACATCTGCATTATACGACTAGTCACAAACAATCTCTCTCACTTAAATCTCTAATGCCTCGCTAGGGCCCATTTTGTGAGATAGTATCTTCGAGCTCACATGGTTTATCGGCTAGCTTTGATACAATATGTAAAAACCCAAAGAAAAGCGCTAGTCACGTTTACGCTATACTTTAAAAGAAACAATCACAATTGAAGTTGTTTGTAATAGTTAATAAAGTTCAATTCAACATAGTATAAGCCCGATGTAGGATTCATCACATATACTCACGAAACACACACAATCAATCAGACTGAGGTGTCAAAAGTTGATATCTAGGGTAAAGACTCTTGCAAAATCTTTATGGTAATTGTTATGTGTAGGCGGGGGGGGGGGGGGGGGGGGGGTTCTAAGTTCACTTTATTATGAGATATTGTATGTTACATTGATACGCATGAGAAATGGATGAGGTGGCACTTTACACTAATAAAAATTGTTGCTCATATGAACATAAATTAATAAATATAATGAATTTCATCAACTGATGTAGCAAATATCTTAGGCATGCCGTTTATTGAATACACAACTCGGCCAGTCTTGTCATTATCTTACAAGCAGTATGAGCAAACCCTAAAATAGTAATTTTTCTCATACCTAGATAACATAGTTACAGAAAAAGAATACTAAACATTTAGCAAAGATTGAGAGTGAAATAATAAAGAATAGCTAGAGAGATTTAGACTAATCAATGTGTATATAAGTTGAGGAAAATGACCTATATATAGATTTGTGAGATACAACAGGAAGATTAAATAGGCCACTAAATACGAAATAACGCATATAAGTATGTCAATTAATATAGATTAATGGGCAAAAAAAAGTGAGTTTGATATAATATAAATCTAGAAATAAAATTCCACTAATAAGTAAAAATTTATGATCAAATTTGATTTTTCAATAATGGGAAAATAAATTGTACATATCATCTCTTACTAAATATTCAACAATTCCCCACTTATACACACACACACACACATCTAGGTAAATATGGAATATTATGCAATAAGGTGTCGTTGGCTTCATATTGTGTGTAAATATTGTTATTGAGGACCAGTGGCTGTTCCAATAATATTTTTGAGGATGGTCATTAAGAAACTTAAATTATACAAAATCTAATAAAAAAAAGAACTTCTTACATAGACAAACACACACACGCAAATACATAAAATCTTACAATTTCCTTCTATAAATTTTTTCATTTTGAAATCATTACAAATAATCTATATATCAATGTTGCAAGTTATATCTCTTCAAAAGTTTAGTTAAATTAAATTTTTGTTAGACTTTTCTTTTTATTTGTAAGGACCTAATATATTGTTAGGGGACCAAAGTTTAGAACAAAATTCGGCTACAAACTTAATTATAGTCACTCTCACTAATTGAATAACATTGTTACATTTTTTGAAAATCTAATCGTTGAATTGTATGTTCTCTATGTTTTTATAAACACATCAAAATTTTATGCCAATTAGATGTTATTTATATTTCGATCCATGAAATTATTTTTTATGTATAATTTTAGACTACAAAAACTTGAAATTTAAATATTTGATTGACGACATAGCTACTGATTTTTTCTTTCTTGAAATTTTACAAGTATGGAGGATTAAGAAGAAAATATAATTAAATGGTGGATTTGTTAAAATTCACATTCAATAAAAAATATTGAATAGAGTTGTAGCCTTAGTTTACACCAAGCTTGTTGCCAAATTTTGGCCAAATTTTTCCAAATTAATTATGTTGGCCCTAAAAAAAATTGGGGTGGTCACCAAGTTTTTTTAAGGATAAAAAAAAAATTAAAATTTTAAAATTTATACATAATAATTGTTTTTTTTTTCTTTCTTTCAGGCCTGTGACCACCCTGGACTCTATGTAGAGCCACCCCTATTGAGGATAACATACATGCCTAGAGAAAGAAAATGAATCACAAACAATGTTTATTTTTTTTTCCTAAAGAATCTCTCTCTCTCTCTCTCTCTCTCTCTCTCTCTCTATATATATATATATATATATTAATAAGTAAAACTGAGAGAAAATTCAATTAAATTTCAAATTTGAGTTCAATTAGAGGCTAATTTTGTGTCATGTGTCCCATCTAATTTAAGTTTTTAAATTTTTGTGCCAAATTAGTTAATTCAGTGTAAAAATTGGAATTCAATTAAAGTTAATTTTGTGCCACTGAATCATCTAATGGAAGTTTTTTAATTTTTTGTGCCAAGTAAGTTAATTCAATGTAGAAAACGAGAAGTCAATATAAATGAACCATTAAAAACATAATTGTAGAGGATCACTCTTTTGTAATTACAGAGAATTGTACCACACAATCATCAATACAAATTCGCATTTGTACAACTATTTTACTTGTTTGACTTTATTTCGAACCGAGAAATTTAGTCGTCCACAATTATCATTCCAAAAATTGTTAGTATATACATTGTACATACTACTACAAACAATATATAGCATAATCTCTAAAATCAAGGACTCTGGACTATCGTTGTGCACTTGATTTTTTTTTTTTTTGGATAGAAAGTTGTGTACCTGATTTTAGTCTCAATCAATGATTTTTTTTTTTTTTGTTTGCTTTTGTCAATTTTATCGTGTAATTATTAGATACTTCAGAGTATGACGACATTCTCATTTCACATTTATAATGGGTCTTACTAAATAAATTCATTGTAGGATCCATACATGTGAGAGAAAGGAGCACAAAGTCACTATACTCCCGAAGTAGCTAATAATTTTCCATCTTTCACTGTAAGTTTAGAGCATTCTAAGAGAGAAGGGAATAAAATTGCTCATTACATTGCACGATATGTTTCAAATATTTCTAACTTTGTTGTGTGGATAAAGAATGTTCCACCACTAGTTTTCGTTGTAGTTCAGGCTGATGCAGCCAATTTATTTTAATAAAAGCTAAGCGGGTTTCTTTCTCAACAAAAAAAAAAAAAAAAAAAAAATTTAGAGCATTCTAGAAAGAGATTAAATTTTGTAAGAATGTGGTGTAAAATCCATGTTTTACCCTTCTAATCCCAACATGTCACATCATCTTATCATATATTTAAGAATAAACACAATCACACTCAATCAATTCTAATACCCACATATAAATATAACCAAATTGGGAGTTTATTGAGATGTTTTTAGGTGTGGTAAGATGTATTGAATTTTTAGTAAAATGTTGATGTAAATGGGTTTTACACTCCATCCTTATCAAATTCAGACTCAAAAATAGATACAATAAATGCATACTCTTTCCTCTCACATAGTCAAACACATTCTTTGTGTGAGATGGAGTATCGAATACATATTTATTGTACTACGAGAATATTCTATAATTTTCAGCATCTTTCTATAGAAAATACATTTTTTTTAGATTAGTGAACATAAATACATTGAATATATACACGTTATACAAATACAAATATTTTGTCCCTTTTTTTGTGTTTTACTCTATACTCTACCAATTACAACTTGACATATATTCTTTTTTACTTTCCTTATAAAATAACTAGAGTTTAAAATGGAAAGAAAATCAAACACATGACATACCACAATTAGTAGAGCATAAATCTCTTTCTCTTTATCTCTATGTGTTTTTCTTCAACCAAACAATAATAATAATAATAATAATAATAATAATAATAATAATAATAATAATAATAGCACAAAAGCATCTATCTATAATATTAATGGGAAGAGAAATTTTTTATATTTGTTTATTTTACTCTTAAAAATAGCCTTCATTTGAAGTCTCTCAAAGTATTATCTATTTATCTCCCAACATAATTTAGATAAGACAAGAAATAAAAGTGATACATAAATTGATAAATCATGAATCTAAATGTTGAAGGGCTGTTTGGTACCAGTATTTAAACAACATTTTTTCAGTGTTTAAACAATAATAATACTTTTGACACATATATCTATAACACTCAAATAGGTATTTCTACAACACTAAAAACTGAATAACATTTTTAAAAATCTTCAACCAAACAGTTCCTAGGGCCTGTTTGGTACATGTGTTTAAAAACTGAAAATTTTTATTTAAAAATTTTGTGAAAATACGTGTAGATGAAAAAGTATGTAAAAATACGTAAAATATTGTTTGAAAACTGAAAATTGTAGTTTGAATACACTCACCAAACGCCCCTTTAATGTCTAAAGTGGCTTATTTCATTTGTTTGTAAACAGGTTGGTCCATCCCATATTAGATTTATTATCAGGCCCATAAGGTTTAGTTTCACAGCCCTTAAGATGATTACCCAAGAAAAAAAAAAGAAAAGAAATCGGCCCATTAAGGAAGAGACTTATTCGAGTGCCATGTAAGACTGCAACGTTGTATTTGTCATTCTCACTGTCTTTTATCTCTGGTATCTCTCTTACGCTCTCTCCCATCTCTATCTGTTCTTTTCCAGGTTCTGCAAAGCTTAAAACCAAAAGGAAAGAAAGAAGAAGAAGTTGCAGGAGGTTCAAGTTGAGCTCGAAAATATTTTATTTTTCAACAACTTTTATGTTTATGATGACTGAATTGTTGATTTCCATGGTGTTATTGTAGCCATAGAGTTTGTTTGGTCGTGTTTGAATCCGGGTGTAGAAAGTGAGTCTTCCTTTTCTTTTTCTTTTTTTCTTTTTTTTTTCTGGGTTCATTGCAATGACTATTACCCTGATGTATGTATGTGTATTTACTGTTTTATCATTGTTGTGGTCATGGTGACCTTCATTGTTGATTCCCATGGTGTTAATGTAGCTACTTGTTTGGTTGACTTTCAATTGGGATGTAGAAAATGAGTTTTTTTTTTGGGCTAATTGGGCAGTGGCTTGTATAATTGTTGTGGTCATGGTGACCATCATTATTGATTTCAAAGGTGTAAATGTGGATATTTGTTTATTGGGTTTGTTTATATAGATTTATAGAGAGGAATTTTGTTGTTGTTGTTGTTGATTGCAATGGCTACGTAGTGGTGTTTTAGCTTCTTGTTTCATGGAGAGGATCAAGATACTTGTAAGTGGAGTCTTAACTGTTTGTTTGATAATATAGTACAGTTGGAAGGTAGTTAATGCCAAGGGTAAATTACATTTTCAATGTTCAGATATTATAAATCATTTCAAACGATCACATCTAAAATCAGCAATAATGCCTTCCTATGCTTTCAATCTATGAAATTGTTGCCTTTCATTCTAGCCTTTTGCATTGTATCGATAGCTTTGTATGAGGATGTTACTATTAGGAATTAAATATTACAATTGAAAGTTTAGATTCTTCAGACTGTTCACTTTGATGTACAATGAAGAGTTTTCCATTCTTATATACAGTTCTTAAAATGTTGCCATTTTGGTATTGCAATTTCAAAATATGATAAGGTGATGTTAGAGATCTTCTAACTCACTGGGTGGGTCAAACAGATTAAATTAGACAGCAGTTCTTAATCTTGGGTAGGGAAGACCAGATTGGAGTATAATATCGCCTGGCTAGAATGATGGAGACACATCGACCATTCAACAATTACAAATCAGGAAGGACGGCAATGTGAGAAGAAGATATCAATGTTTTGTACTTATCAAAAAAAGATATCAATGTTTTGTGAAATTTAGTAGTTTAAAGAGAGTCTGAATGATTAATTTGAGAACAGGTTTTTTTTACACGTATATTTTGCATAGATCATATGGTTTTTGTGATGAATGGTCATTATCATTTAATGGAACCTTTATAAGTACTTATCAAAAGAAAAAATGGAACCTATTATAAGTACTGCAGCATTGGGATTTTAGCTATATTATAGTTAATATGCAGGTCCTCTTTCTCAATATAGGGGACGCACTACTGTCCAAGGATTTTTTTTTTGTGGGAAGGGGGCGATAAATTTACAAGTAATGCTACAAGGGCTTTTTGTCATTGAATATAATCTTTCACCCTATGGTTTTGTTGGTACAACAATTCAGTTTGAAAATTTCTGTTTGACTGTCTTATAGAATTTCATTGAGGATGATATGGAGAAGATTAAAGGATTTCCAAAAGATTGCACTGTTCCTTTTAGAGAAAAGTTAATTGTGGCTGCGGTATTTAACCCTGAGGATCTTCATTTGAGTTCTGCTGAAAGGAAGCTTGCTCAGGCTTAAAATGAAAAGCCAGTCCTTACACTGCCTCAGCACAATTTTTATAGGGTAATGTATAAATACCTAACTATCTCCATTCTTTGTTCCAAATATGTTTTTCCCTTTCTTTGTGCCAAATAGCTCTTTATCATCAGTAGTAAAGTTATGGTCTCATGCTTTTTCGTTTGCTTTTGCTTCAATGTTCACTCATTTCATTGCTCATATGCATATGCACTCCCCCACTCATGACCTCTGCCAAAGAGGGGCATACTTGTAGACACCCTATTTGGTTCCTTAAATGTGATATATGTTGATAAATGATTTCAATAGATGCAATCTGTTATGAACAAGCTACATCTTAGGTTCAAGTTATATTTTATATTCATAACTTTTAAATTATGTTTTATGTGAGAGCCTATGTGATTGAGCACAAATTTTGTTTTGATTTGAACCACATTTTCAATTGGGAAGGAATTTCTTGATCAAGAAAGAAAGCACCAATTTTGGACAAAACTCTCATATTGATCATTTTAAGGTATTTTGGTATGTGCTTTGCACTTATGAGACGAAGCAACAGAAATTATGCCAGGGTAAGCAAACTCCCAGAATTCCTCGATACATACCGTGCTTGGTTAGATCAATGTGTTAGTTTGGACAAGTCTGGGATTTTTGCTTCAAAAGGAGTCCACAACCAGTTTCTTAAGGAAATCTAGAATGTGTTTGGACTAGAGAAACTCTGTCAGACACAAAATATGTGGGAGTCCTACTGTTCCTCTCTAACAACAAAAAGAAGGATTTTGCTTATTTTAGAGAGGCTAGAAGGCAAACAAGTGGTTGGAAAAACCAGAATCTATCCCTGGGCTGGACGGGTCATCCTTAACAATGCTGTGAAATAGGCCACTCCATCCTATACCATGACTGCATCAGCATTTATCCTTCCCAAGGGACTTTGAGCAGTTGGATGCAATTTTTAACTAAATTTTGGTGGAACCCAGAAAGATTCCAACAAGTTTCAATCACCTATGGCTTGATCAAATTTATGTCAATCAGAAAATCAGGAGGCCGGGATTTAGAAGATTTGGAGATTTCAATGTAGCGAAAATGGCTTGGATGGTCTTAACCTCGAAGAACGGCCTATGCACCAAACTTCTGGTTTCGAAACATAAGGGTGAAGCAAACTGGCTAAATTGCAAGAACTCTCACAAAGCTTCATGGACATGGTGCAGTATTGAAGAAGCCGAAAAGGTAATACCAAAGGAGCTTGCATTCATATTGGCTATGGAAATAGCACTATAATCTGGGAGAACCCTTGGGTCCCATACTTTCAGGATTCATTCCCAAACCCATAAGTGATGAAGCTCAACCAACTTATCTGTTGGTATCTCAGTTAATGCAGCAAGACCATATATGGCTTGGACATCCAAAAAATTCTGTCAACTTTTGATCCCCTAATCAGCCAATGCCATATTGAAAGCTCCAATGAGCTTGAGAGAGCTACAAGACAGATGTGGGTTTTGCATTGTCCCTCATCTTCAACAAAATCCCTAAAATATTGAGCCAATACCCTAAATTGTCTCCACATAAAGAAAACTTGCTATGAGTTCGTTATGAAAGTGTCAAATAATAATTGGAGATCAATTTTTTTAACAACTAGTAAAAGAGATATTAATAATACCTAAGTTCAAAAACTATATTAGCAATTCTGAGCAGACCTTAAATTTTCTACATATCACTCACCCAAACTAGTGTAATAAATAAAACTAGTGTACAAGAACCAACAAAAATTTGAGGATGATGCATAAACCCACGTTTTTGTCATTAACAAAATTCATTTACATTATAATTAGTGGCTAACCCGAACAATTTCATGTTTAATTATTAAAAGTTTTAATAAATTAAAATAAAATATAGAGAATTTGAAGAAAATAATTGATCTAATTTAATTAAAATTTGTTTAAATAAGATTGTGGGGCCAGAAAATCGAGTAACCTTGGCCTACTCCAAGCCAGGCCTAAATGGCCCACGCCGAGGATGCATGATGGGTCTGAGGATGACCCTGTCCTCGGGCGTCCAAGACCTCGGAGAAACATGAGGACCACCCCACCAAAGGACTCCTGGAATATCCGAGGAGGAGAGGGCCTAGTGCCACGTGTTGGCAATAGAAGTACGAAGAAGGGGCAAGCCCTGGGCGAATTGTCACCTCGGCATTGAATACGCTCACTTAACCCTTCTGGCCGCATTAATGGGGATGTAATCCCTTGACAGGGCAACATCGATTAGGGTGAGCCACCTGAGCACAAATATGACCTCTGACGGGATAGACGGTCAGAAGGGAGGCCAATAGATGATCAACAAGAGGAGGAAGAGAGGGATATATAAGAGAGGAGAGCAAAGTGTAGATGGGGGGGAGAGGGAGTTTTGGAGAGGAAAAACCTCATCGGCAATGGTCCGAGGAGCATCCTCTAGTTGTAAATTGTTCTTAATATCTTTCAATAAAAGAAAAAGAGTTTATGCCTCATAGACGCCGGTGTGTGCCTAAACCTTCAACTCACTCTCTACAAATTTATTGTTCTGGGTTCGTTGGGCCTGGGGGAACCCATATCTTTTGGGCTACAACAAAAACAGACCCTACAAAGATCAAACTTAATTTAATTGAATTTGTTTTATGCTGGGTTGCTTTATTACGGTAAATTCTAGATAGTTTAAACTAACATAATTTAACATTATTTGTAACCTTAAACCAAAATAAAAAAATATATTAGAATATTAACTTGAAATTATAATCTTTCAAAAGTTCATATAACAACATTAGAAAAAATAAACAAAATCAAAGACTTCATATAAAACATGTACAAGACAAGATTGGTTTGCTCTTGGGACAGTAGAACAAACTCATGAGATAATTAGAGGTACTCTAAGAGCAACGAAAATAGAGTTAAGCATAGGCATGAAACTTAGCTTTTATTTGCCATTATCAAGTGACAACTTGAAAAGGTTCAGGAGGGTTGGCTTCCAACTCATTCCCCAAGCACTCTTTGTTCTCTTTGGTGTTAGGCTAGCAGAGCTTGCAACCATTCTCATTTTCTCAATCAATGCCTCTGTATTCACTTGCTCTGACAAGATTTCCTCCAATTGTTTTGTATCAATCACCAACTTCACTCTCCAAACTCCATCTCCAACCGTTGGCAGGACTTCAAGAGCTGAACCATTTGCTAAGTTATCAACAAAATCTGATGCAGCATATGATGACATCTTAGCTGGCTCAACCACACTCATCCACTCAGCCTCCAATTGCTCAATGATCCCAATGTTTTGCACTTGCTCAGTGACCCCATTTTTGCAAAGCTTATGCTCCTTGCTTAGTGGAAGTAGATAATACAACCTGCCACTAATTAAGCACTCAAGGTCTTGCAATGGTGATGAAGCTTGACCCTGCCGGAAAATGCCATACCCTGGGTGATCATTGAGGATGTCCCGAGCTTTAATCGGGCCTTTGAAATCTAATACAGCTCCGGAATCCGTCAAAACCCGGATAGAGTTGTGACAAACCCCAGTGACCCCTTTGAGAGAACAGTTCCCCATTGCAAAATTTTCTACACCTTCTTTCACAAACTCAAGCACATGTTTAAGTTGTAGAACCTATAAGCAAACACTAGTGGAGAGACAATGAGGGTGTGTGTCAGAAGAGACATTTTAAGGCCTGTGATTTTTTCAAAAACTTGAAACGGTGCCATGTGAAATGGACCGTTGGGACAATTATTTAAGCAAAAATTGAAATGATCCAAGGTAAAGGAATAGAATAAGAGTTAGATAGGTAAAGTAAAAACAGTAGGAAACGACAATTGAGAAACAGACCAAGCTCAAATTTCTTTGCTAGGGGATGTGTAATTTTTTATGTTTGATTCCATTTTGATCCAATAGGTATCTAACAGATTTCAACTTTATTTGAAACCATAGGTTCAATGTATCAACATCAAGAAGAAAACTTGGCTAATCATTGACTTTACATCAGTTAATATAATGACAAAGATGTCATCATCAGGTAAAAAATTGAACGGAAATCATGGTGCACAGCTCCACAGTTAAAATAATTAAAAAGTTATTATCATTTGCACTCACGGTGATTTCTCTTCGGTGAATTGCCTTGCACTCACGGGGCTTGAAGCAATATTCTCAATGAATATAATATAGATATGACTTTGAACAAGTGGAAGTGAGCTGAACATGGGATGGGATCCTTTTCTGAATATGTTTATATATATATATATATATCAGTTTAAATTTGTGTTTTATTTTATCATTTTTATACGATCTAAACTTTTTTTTTTGGGTATTAATTTCATTTTATCCACAATTTTTTTATTTATTTTTGAATTTTGATATTAGGTTGGTTTATTTTACTTTTACTTTTACAATATAAAAATTCTACTCTAATCTAATCAAATAAAAATATTCTTTCAAGAATTCTAGAAATTTACACCAATAGCCTTTTTTCCAGAGAAAAAGAAAGAAAAGTTTTCAAATGATGATTAGTCCATGGCTTAAATTAATTAAGCCCATGCCCACAAAAGCAAGCCTGCATACCCCTCTCCCCCAAAACTAACCCTTTGTTTGATGTTCATTTTGCCGCCTTCAAAAATGCCAACTTGACATTATGCATGCACCATGTTGCTATACTTCTCAAATCAATAAGTTCTACGTGAATCCAAAAGAATATTACAGCTCAGATGGAGTTCATAAGATTAGTTTTGGTATACTATTTTAATAAAGGAATGATCATAATTTCGATCTATATGTGATTTATTTAGGATAAAATGTGGAATTAATTTTTTATATTGTTAATTTCGGTGTCATAAATGGATTTTTTTTTCCTTATTTCTAGAGAGTTTTTTTTTTTTTTTTGGGAGAAACCTTATTTCTAGAGAGTAGGGAGTTCGTTTTTAATCAAAATAGATTTATTGCATATAGTGCGGGCTGAATGGTAGAAGTAATAGACGTGGTCGCCCAAGGCCCTAAGTAAAAAAAAGGCTCCAAATTTTGACCAATAGAGTTATTTATAATCTATAAATAAAATAATATTTTTTTTACCAAATGAAAAACAAACAAAAAGAGAGAAAAATGTTACGTTCACAATATTTTTCACCACATTTAAACAACAAATATTAATTAACATTTGTTGTTTAAATGTGGTGAAAAATATTGTTGATGACAAAAAAAATATTGTTTAAAATTAACACTTATAAGTAGCATGTTGTTACAGCCTATTATTGATGACAAAAAAAATAATTGTAGTGGTGTTTTCAAATGGAAAACAAGAAGCAACTTAAAACCTAAGATTTGTTGTGAAAAATATTGTGAATTTTGCACTTCTAAGAAAAAATATATATATATATATATAATAAGAGTTGAGTTAGCAAACTTTTACTAGTTTTCATATAGGTCTACCACTAATTTGTTGTGAAAAATATTGTGAATTTTGCACTTCTAAGAAAAAATATATATATATATATATAATAAGAGTTGAGTTAGCAAACTTTTACTAGTTTTCATATAGGTCTACCACTAACACCACTCTTTTACTTACCACTATAAATCTGCCACATTAACAAGTGCCAAAAGTTTTGTCTAATTTTTTGTGTCTACAAAATATCTATAAAAAAAAAAAAAAAAATTTATGTAGTTCATGTTAATTAATAGTAATTTTGCATCTAAAACAAGATAATCAATTTTCGCCTTAGGCCCTCAAATGCATTCAGCTGCCCCTAGATTGTATGATAGCAATATATACTAACCTTTCTAAGGATAGTTTTTGCTTGAAACCTTTATTAATTTTAGCAAAAATGTGCATCTAAATTAGAATGAGATGTAGCCATTTCACGCATATTGATCAATGCAACATCAATAATAACAAAACTTTAGTCCCAAAATTTTGGGATGTGCTATGAATCCTTAAAATTAATTAGTTAGGGTTTGTCATATGTATTCTTTTCCTCCATTCTATTATATCTAAAGTCATATTATTTATTACTTACTTAATTGATGTGTCTTTTTTTTTTTTTATTACTTCTACCAAAGTGATTTTTGGTTTCCTATACCTTTTTTGTTCCCTCGACTTTGATCATTTCACTCTTCTTCCATTGGATGCGCTTCTCCACTTCATTCACCTTACTTATATCCTATAATTCATCTCTTGACCATTTAGTATTATTGCCCTTTCATTTTTGTTTCTACTTTTCCTAAACTTACATTCTCTGTATTCTATTTTAGTCATACTTAATTGAAATTTTTTAGAATCTACAACATCTTGCCAAATTTCTAATTTGGCATTAGTACCACTTCTAATTCCATCCACCAAAACTATATCATCTATAAAAGACATACATTAAGGGACTTACTCTTAGATCAATGTAATGAGCTCATCTGTTATTAGTGCAAAGATATATAGACTTAATGTTGATCCTTGTTATGTATGCAATAAATTCACCCATTTAAGATTTTTTTTTTTTTTTTTTTTTTGAAAGCAACCCACAGGAACTTTCCGTTACTTAAAGGTTAGGCGCCGGCCTTAGAATTCATTATGCAAAATTTAAGCGAAAAGGGAGGGCTTCCGAAACTTCATAGAAGATTACAGAGAAAAGAAACTCAAATATAGAAAGATCTTTCAATTATATAAAAATAAATAAATAAGGAAAAGTTCTCAGATTACAATATTATATTTTGAACAATGACACTATAAAATTTCACATAGCAAGACTACTAGATAAAATCTACTTTGAAAAGAATATACCCCATCTAGAAGAGATTCATAAACTCATTATTCAGTCCTAATAATATTATTTGGGGTAGTCGCTTATTAACATGTCTCAAATATTCTGAATAAAACACAACATATATAAATATTTTATAGACTCTTAAAAGAGATGGTGGTGCTTCTTTCCATGAGCCTTCTTTTCTTTCTTTGCTTCTTTCTTCTTATGATGCTCATGGAACGCATACCCACCGGCTCCTACTGCAACTGCTGCTGCAATCTCCTCCTTTATCTTGTGCTTGTGGGCATGCTCTGGATCTTTCTTTGCCTTATGCTTTTCATGCTGAAACAATAATTGAAACAAATTAGAGTTCTAGTACGAATTTGAAAAGGGCTAAAACAACTATACACAAATAAATTTTAAGGTCAATTGGATTCAACATAGATAGATTTTATTTCCATCAAGAAATCCCAAATATGCATGCATGCGCACAGAAACTCCTGATAGAGTTAACACAACACATGACTAAATAACTAATGAAGTGCTATGTATATACTAGCTTTGCTGCTTTTAATTTGAAAAAGGTTTGTTTGTTTGTCTTAGCAGCAAGTTTTGTTTGTTTTCTCCAGTGTATATGTATTATGTGTAGGATCATATATGCTATTGTAAAGTGCTTTGTTTTCAATGAAATCTCTCATTGATCCCCAAAAGAACATTCTTTTCTATATGTAGCATTTTCGATTAGATATTGGTTCATGCTACTCGAGATCAAAAACAGTATCTGTAACAATAATAGAAAAACTTCAATACAATGAAAATAGCAATTTTTAAAACGTAAAAACAGGCAATTATATAAAAAAAAAACTGAAGGAATTAAAAGGAAAAATGGCTACTAGACGAGGAAGATTACCAAGGCATAAGCTCCAGCAGCAACAGCACCAAGCTGACCTAGGTGCTCGCGATGCTTGTGGTGCTTCTCTTCCTTCTTATAATCAACAGGTTTTTCCTCATCTTTATTGAGGTGGTGATGGCGGTCATGGTGGTGGTGGTAAGCCATCGTGGTGGTAAAGTATTATATGTGACTTGAGAAAGCACAAGAACTACAATGCCAGAAATCAATGAGAAAGGTTATTAATTGCTCTGTGATGTGGATTAGGGGTTTGGGTTAGGGTGATTATATATAGTGGTGATCATGGTCAAATGACTAAGCCCTCCCCCAGGCCATGAATTTTGTCACCAAAGGTCAAGACTTAAGGAGTAAGTTATATCTATAATCTATAAGCGTGTGTAATGTGTGTGTACATATATAAAACTTAATCTCTAAGTCATGACCTATGATGACAAAAATTCAGGCCAATGCGTGTGTAATGTGTGTGTACATATATAAAACTTAATCTCTAAGTCATGACCTATGATGACAAAAATTCAGGCCAATATATTATAGATTATAGATATAACTTACTCCTTAAGTCTTGACCTTTGATGACAAAATTCATGGCCTGGGAAGGGCTTAGTCATTTGACCACTATATATAATCACCCTAACCCAAACCCTTAATCCACATCAAAGAGCAATTGATAATCTTTCTCATTGATTTCTGGCATTGTAGTTCTTGTTTACATTTTTTGTCCCGACAACTTTAGCCGTATTCTTGTTTAGCAGTTTTCTCGTATGCACACATCCATTCCAACTTTCTATACATCTATATGTCAACTTCCTAAATAATATTCAAACTATCCAAGTAATTTATAATTATTTTGTTTTCTACTTTTCTCATATTCATTGTCTTGCTGGTAATTTGGCTTTTGTGAGAAAAACATATTCCTAGTCTTGTTGGTAATTTGGCTTTTACAGCTTTAAAATTCGAGAAGAATGAAAGGAAGAGAAAGTATTATATTTTTAAAAATATAATAAAAAAAAAGATACAAGGAAGTTTGAAAATTTTTATTAATATTTTATCATATATTAGGGGTGGAGGTAGGAGGGGCTGGGCCGCCCTTAGATTTTTCTAAAATGCCCCTCACCCTCTATTTTAATGTTAAAATTTTAAAATTTTGAATAAATTTTATGTAACGGTCCCCTTTTATTTATTTTTTAAAAAGTGTAAATGTTCTATAATTTATTGTTGTCTCATTTATTATCTTTTTAAAATTCACTTTTTTGCCATATATAAGTTATTAATTTTAGGAGTATTTAAAGCATAATTTTATAAAAATATATAAGTAAATCTCTTTAGCAAAAAAAATTTATTTTTATTTTTTAAAAAATAAAGTCATTCACATTTATATTGAAAGAGTTAAAGCTACAGAATACAATCATATATTTGGCTTGAGCCCCCCTTAGAAAATTTTATGACTTTGCCACTGCATATGTCGTTAGTACTTCTATATATGTTCACTTTTCTTAATTTACTAATAATTAGCTATAATTTTTCTATGAAATAATTAGCAAGAACTTTTCTTTTATTCTTTTCTTATATATAGTCAAATAATTTTTTTGAAATATTTTTAGTTGGATTGAATATATAAAATTTTATGGAAGAAAATTTCATGGTAGGACAGCACCCTACCAAAGCTGATTGGATCACACGATATTATTTATTTAAAATAGTCATATTATTTATAGATCTAAAACTTTTAAATTAAACTAATCTATAAAGAATGAGGTAAATAATTTTCAAACTTCGATTGAATTAGTAAACAAATATATATCTTTACTTATATATGTATCGTTACTATATTGTATATATGAACAAAATAGAACCTTTATTTTCTAGTTAAAATATAGATTTATAGCCTACTAAATCCTTTATTTTACAATAGAACTTTAGTATTATGCACAAAAAATGGTAATGGCTATCAATCTTTACGAGACACTATCCTAGAACAAAATGGGCATTTGTCTCTTTCACCCAAAAGATGTAAGACGTAGCAAAATGTCCATGTTCTAAAACTATCTAGTAAAATACCCTTGTTTTGAAACTTAATTTTTAGAAAATCAAGTTTCAATGAAAAACTTGATTTGATGAAAATCGAGTAATGTGAGAAAAACTCGAGTTTCCAATTTTTTTTTTTTTTTTAAAGTTTGATTTCACATATATAACTTAATTTTCTAAAAATTGAGTTTTTTTATTAAAACTCGATTTTTAGAAAATCAAGTTTAAAATAAAAGCACTTTGCTAGATAATTTCAGAACATGGACATTTTACTGGAAAATTTTGGCGAAAGGGGAAAATGCCCATTTTGGCCTACTATCCTGTATTAGTTTCTCCTAGCATTTATAGTGCTCAAGATTAGAAAGGAATTATTAAAAGTTTGTTGTCATTTTTTTAGCACGAAGTGTATTGTCATTCTTATTATTATTTAATATTACCTTACAATTTTCTTTTTGTAAAAATTATTCGTGTTCTATAGTTGTTTTCTTTCGGTATTGCCCTTCCTCAACTAAATTTCTAGCTCTGTCCTTTCTCATGATTTCTTCATATAGATATAAAAAATGCCAAATTGACATTTTGCATGCACCATGTTGCCGTACTTTTCAAATCAAATAAGTTCTACATAAATCCAAAGAATGTTACAACTCAGATGGAGTTCGTAAGATTAGTTTTAGTAAACTATTTTAAGAAATGAAGGATCATAATTTCGATCTATATGTGATTTATTTAGGATAAAATGTGGAATAAATTTTTGATATTGTTAATTTCGGTGTCATAATTGGATTTTTTAATATTTTAGAATTTATTTTCTTATTTCTAGGGAGTAGGGAGTTCGTTTTTAATCAAAAGAGTCAGTGTATGTCAGAAATATTTACTAACCTTTCTAATTAAGGACAGTTTTTGCTTGAAACCTTTATTAATTTTAGCAAAAATGTACTTCTAAATTAGAATGAGATGTAGCCATTTCAAGCATTTTGATCAATGCAACAATAATAATAATAACAAAACTTGAGTCCCAAAATTTTGGAATGCGTTATGAATCCTTAAGATTAATTAGTTAAGGTTTATCACATGTATTTTTTTTTCCATCCATTCTATTATATCTAAAGTTATATTATTTTTTACTTTTTGTCAATTGACATGTCTTTTTTTATTACTTCTACCAAAGTGATTTTTGGTTTCTTCTACCTTTTTTGTTACCTTGACTATGATCATTTCACTCTTCCTCTAGTGGATGCACTTCTCCACTTCATCCACCTTGCTCATATCTTACGATTCACACACTTTTCAATTTCTTCACCTTTATGAAATATTGATCTAAGAAATAGAAAACTATCATTCTTTAGTATCACTTGACCATTAAGTATTACTGCCCTTTCATTTTTGTTTCTATTTTTACTAAACTTATATTCTATGTATTCTATTTTAGTCATACTTAATTGAGAGTTTTTAAATTCTACATTGTATTAATTCCACTTTTAATTCCATTCACCCAGGGACGGAACTAGAATTTGAAGTCAAGGGCGGCAAATATAATTTTTTTCGGCTTATTTTCTAAAATCTTAAATATATACCTACTATTTAATATTTTAAAAAAAATTGGAGAGGGGGGGGGGCACAGCCCCCTCAGCTTGTACACAGTTCTGTCCCTGCATTCACCACAACTATATCATCTNGTTGTTGTTGTTGTTGTTGTTTGTTGTTGTTGTTGTTGCCGGAGTTGTTGTTGTTGTCGCCGGAATTTGCTGCCGGAATTTGTTGTTGAACGGTAGGAAAATAGCATTTTCCTATTAGAACCAAACACATAAAAATATTTTCCACAACAATTTTCATAACATACCCAAACACTTAAAAATATTTTCCTTTTCCGGAAAATAACATTTCCGGAAAATACATATTTTCCGGAAAATGTTTTACACGAAACAAACACAGCCTAAGAGAAAAATGAGGGCTTCAGAAACTTCGTAGAAGATTACAGAGAAAAGAAACTCAAATATAGAAAGATCTTTCAATTATATAAAAATAAATAAATAAGGAAAAGTTCTCAGATTACAATATTATATTCTGAACATTGACACTGTAAAATTTCACATAGCAAGAGAACTAGATAAAATCTACTTTGAAAAGAATATACCCCATCTAGAAGAGATTCATAAACTCATTATTCAGTCCTAATAATATTATTTGGGGTAGTCGCTTATTAATATGTCTTAAATATTCTGAACAAAACAAAACATATATAAATATTTTATAGACTCTTAAAAGAGATGGTGGTGCTTCTTTCCATGAGCCTTCTCTTCTTTCTTTGCTTCTTTCTTCTTATGATGCTCGTGGAACGCATACCCACCGGCTCCTACTGCAACTGCTGCTGCAATCTCCTCCTTTATCTTGTGCTTGTGGGCATGCTCTGGATCTTTCTTTGCCTTATGCTTTTCATGCTGAAACAATAATTGAAACAAATTAGAGTTCTTGTACGAATTTGAAAAGGGCTAAAACAACTATACACATAAATTTTAAGGTCAATTGGATTCAACATAGATAGATTTTATTTCCATCAAGAAATCCCAAATATGCATGCATGAGCACAGAAACTCCTGATAGAGCTAACACAACACATGACTAAATAACTAATGAAGTGCTATGTATATACTAGCTTTGCTGCTTTTAATTTGTAAAAGGTTTGTTTGTTTGTCTTAGCAGCAAGTTTTGTTTGTTTTCTCCAGTGTATATGTATCATATGTAGGATCATATATGCTATTGTAAAGTGCTTTGTTTTCAATTTTCCGTTTGGTTCCCGTAAAATATTTTTCAGAAAATAGATATTTTCCGGAAATGCTATTTTCCGGAAAAGAAAAATATTTTTAAGTGTTTGGTTATATTAGGAAAATAGCATTGTGGAAAATATTTTCATGTATTTGGTTTTATTAGGAAAATTTTCCTACAATTTTTTCCGGCAGCAAATTCCGGCAACACAACAACAACAACAACAACCGGCGACAACAACAACAACAACAACGCATAATCCGGCAACAACAACACAAATTCCAGCAACAATAACACAAATTCCGGCAACAATAACAACAACAACAATTTTCATTCCTAACAATTTTCATTCCTCAGCTCCCAAACAAACATTAACATCATTCCTCAGTCCACAGCCACAAAAATACAAAACCCAAAGACAAAAAATCATCAAATCCGATCAAAAGGCGAAGGCGTGTGGGTCGGGTGTGGGTTCGAAGGCGAGTGGGTTCGAAGCGACGGCGACAGCGTGTGGGTCGGGTTTGGGTTCGAAGGCGACGGCGACGGCGTGTGGGTTCGAAGGCAAAGGCGATGGCGAAGGTGCTTGAGGCAACCGTTGGAGTCGATCTGGAGCTCGGAGCGATCTGGAGCTTGAGGCGACCGTTGGTGCTTGGAGTCGATCGTTGCTTGATCGGCGCGGTGCTGCGATCTGGAGCTCGGAGTTCGCCGGCAAGCTGGAGCTCTCGTTCTCTCTGCGTTCTCTGTTCTTTCTCTGTGTTCTCTGTTCTTTCTCTTGTTCTCTCCCTCTCTTGCATTTTCCGGAAATCGTTTGAAGGTAAAATAAAAATGTAAAACGATTTCCGGGTCAAAGCCATATTTTACACGGTCAAAGGAAATTGATTTCCGGAAAATACTATTTTCAAAACTAACCAAACGGCCTATTTTACGGAAAATGATTTCCTGAAATCATTTTCACCCAAAACAAACGTAGCCAAATTTCTCATTGATCCCCCAAAAAACATTCTTTTCTATAGCGTTTTCGATTAATTAAAGATATTGGTTCATGCTACTCGAGATCAAAAACAGTATCTGTAACAATAATAGAAAAACTTCAATACAATGAAAATAGCAATTTATAAAACGTAAAAATAGGCAATTATATAAAAAAAAAAAACTGAAGGAGTTAAAAGGAAAAATGGCTACTAGACGAGGAAGATTACCAAGGCATAAGCTCCAGCAGCAACAGCGCCAAGCTGACCTAGGTGCTCGCGATGCTTGTGGTGTTTCTCTTCCTTCTTATAATCAACAGGTTTTTCCTCGTCTTTATTGAGGTGGTGATGGCGGTCATGTTGGTGGTGGTAAGCCATCGTGGTGGTAAAGTATTATATGTGACTTGAGAAAGCACAAGAACTACAATGCCAGAAATCAATGAGAAAGGTTATTAATTGCTCCGTGATGTGGATTAAGGGTTTGGGTTAGGGTGATTATATATAGTGGTGGTCATGGTCAAATGACTAAGCCCCCCCAGGCCATGAATTTTGTCACCAAAGGTCAAGAATTAAGGAGTAAGTTATATACCTTAAGTTTGAAGCCTACGCAATTTGTCCCTCAAGTTTTTAAAATGAGCAATATAAGTTCTTTTACTAACTGTCATTAATGGTGTTACTTATGTGGCTAATAGAACAACGACTTGATATTTTATTTTAATAATGTGGCATATTTTATAAAAAAATTACAAACTAAAATTACACGTAAGAAACATATTTACCAATTAAAAAAATATTTTCTACCAATCGTAAACACTCGGCCACGGCTTAAAAAAAAAAAAAAAAAAACACCCAGCCAGAAGACAAAGAAAGGGAGAAAGGGAACAACAAGCCTTAGTCGCCGCAACTGCAAGCTCTCCACGCACTCCTCCACATCCACATCCACAACCCGATGAGGACGATGATGTCATATTCATACCACAATCCCCTAACGATGATGTTTTGGACATCGCCACAATGCTCATGCTTGAAGACATGAAAAAGTTCGTGTGAGAACTCAAGGACCGCAAGCAAAGCAAGGTGGAGATGAGGAAATTGAAGGAGGATCTCGACCATCAAATCCAATATCAAAAACTTGCTGTTGATATCCACAACATCCCAAACCAACAATGGGAAAAATACGACAACAATTACCACCACCCATACCGTACGATTAAGTCTTCGCCATCGTCTTTGTCTTTGTCTTCATCTTCAAAGGCTTTGGTGGACTTGGAGTGTTTTAGGTTGTATTTCAAGGGCTTGGTGAGAGAAGAGAGGGTTGGGGGTATAATGGTAAATGTGGCTGGTGCTGGGGTTGCCATTTGCGATTCTCGGGATAATCTGATCTTAGAGGCGAGGAAGAATGTGGAAGCTATGGTGAACGGTGTGGTGGTGAGTGGAGAAGTTGTTGAGCTTCAAGCTCTCATTGAAGCTCTCAATAAAGCTCTGACCTTAGATTTGAAAAGCGTCACCTTTTTCTGTGATGATTACAATTGGTGAATGGAGGAGTGCGTGAAGAGCTTACATGTAATTTTAGTTTGTAATTTTTTAATTAAAAATATGCCACAACATTAAAATAAAATACCAAGTTATTGTTCCATTAGCCACATAAGTAATATCCTTAATGACAGTTAGTAAAAGGACTTATATTGCTCATTTTAAAAACTTAAGGGACTAACTACACACGCTTTAAACTTGAGGGACCAATTGCGCACACAGAGTAAACTTGAAGGACCAATATTGTAGTTTCGCCAAGAATGACCAAACTTATAGTAGTAAGGTAGTTTAGCTTAAGCCACATGACTTTGGACTTAGAATTAAATAATATAATCTAGGCTTTTGTAAAGGGTATACAATTGAAATTCAATTTGTATATTTACCTTCTGTTTGTTTTGAAGTAAAATATTTTTAAATGTAAAATATTTTATATGTAAAAATTTTTATGTATAAAACATTGTTAGTAAAATATTTTCAAATGTTAAGTATGACAAGTAAAAATTTTCAAGTAAATCATCAAAGCGATGGCTCAACACCAAAGCCGTTGGTACCAAAGGTTTGGTGACTAGACCACTAGAACTAGCCATCACAACAATAGCTTTAACGACTGAACTACTGACAATTACTATCGGAGTAGTATCTCAGGTGACTGGACTGCCAACATTGATTGACAAAATGACATCTTCAATGATCAAACCTCCAACACTAGTTGTGGGGTCGCATTTTAGGTCATTGGTTGCCAATGAGGTGTCTCCGACCATCGAATTGCCAGCATCAATCATCAGTAAGGCATCTCCTGCCACCAGACTACTGACACTGATCACCAAAGTTGAGTCATTAGCCACTACACTGCCATCACCGTTGAACTTGTTTTTGTTTCTTAGTTTCCTAACCAAGCAACTTAACATCTTTCCCATTTCCCTCATTAATTGTATAAGACAGGATTGGTTTGCTCTTGGGACAGTAGAACAAACTCATGAGAGAATTAGAGGTACTTTAACAGCAAGGAAAATAAAGTTAAGCATAGTCATGAAACTTGGCTTTTATTTGCCATTATCAAGTGGCAACTTGAAAAGGTTCAGGAGGGTTGGCTTCCAACTCATTACCCAAGCACTCTCTGTTCTCTTTGGTGTTAGGCTAGTAAAGCTTGCAACCATTCTCATTTTCTCAATCAATGCCACAATATTCACTTGTTCTGACAAGATTTCCTCCAATTGTTTTGTGTCAATCACCAACTTCACTCTCCAAACTCCATCTCCAACCGTTGGCAGGACTTCAAGATCTGAACCATTTGCTAAGTTATCAACAAAATCTAAGGCAGCATATGATGACATCTTAGTTGGCTCAACCACACTCATCCACTCAGCCTCCAATTGCTCAATGATCCCTATGTTTTTCACTTGCTCAGAGACCCCATTTTTGCAAAGCTTATGCTCCTTGCTTAGTGGAAGTAGATAATACAATCTGCCACTAATTAAGCACTCAAGGTCTTGCAATGGTGATGAAGCTTGACCTTGCTGGAAAATGCCATACCTTGAGTGATTATCGAGGATGTCCCGAGCTGTAATCGGGCCTTTAAAATCTAGTACAGCCCCGGAATCCGTCAGAACCCGGATAGAGTTGTGACAAACACTAGTGACCCCTTTGAGAGAACAATTCCCCATTGCAAAATTTTCTACACCTTTCATAAACTCAAGCACATATTTAAGTTGCAAAATTTTATTTATATTTTTTCACAAACTGAAACATGTTATTTGAAACATTAAACCAAACACATTTTTTGCTTTATGAATATTGTAAATATGTGTTTTCACAACATTTTTTAAACCACAATTTTTAATCCCAAAATTTTGGAATGTGCTATGAATCCTTAAGATTAATTAGTTAGAGTTTGCCACATGTATTATTTTTCTCCATTCAATTATATCTAAAATCATATTATTTATTACTTCCTTAATTGTCGTGGCTTTTTTTATTACTTCTACCAAAGTGAATTTTGGTTTTCTCTACCTTTTTTGTTCCCTTGACTTTGATCATTTCACTCTTCCTCTACTGGATGCGCTTCTCCACTTCATTCACCTTGCTCATATCCTATAATTCACACACTTCTCAATTTCTTTACCTTTATGAAATATTGATCTAAGAAATAGAAAATTATCATTTTTTAGTATCTCTTTACCATTAAGTATTACTACCCTTTCATTTTTGTTTTTACTTTTACTAAACCTACATTCTATGCATTCTATTTTAGTCATACTTAATCAAAAGTTTTTTTAGATTCTATAGCATCTTGCCAAATTCCTAATTTGGCATTAATTCCATCCACCAATACTATATCATCTACAAAAGGCATACATTAAGGGACTTACTTTACTTACTTTTAGATTGATGTAATGAGCTCATCCGTTATTAGTGCAAAGAGATATGGACTTAATGTTGATCCTTGTTATGTACATAATAGATTCACCCATAGGAGGTTTTTTTTTTTTTTTTTTAATTAATTTTAAAAAAGCAACCCGCAGGAAACTTGTTATGTCCTTTACTCAAAGGCTAGGTGTTGGCGTTACAATTCATCATGCAAAATTTATGCGAAAAGGGAGGACTATAAAAACTTCATAAAAGATTACAGAGAAAAGAAACTCAAATATAGAAAGATCTTTCATTTATAAATAAATAAATAAATAAATAAGGAAAAGTTCTCAAATTACGATATTATATTCTAAATATTGACACTATAATATTTCACACAGCAAGAGTACTAGATAAAACTACTTTGAAGAGAATATACCTCATCTATATTATATTCTGTTTCTCTGTTTGTTTGTTTGTTGGTCTGTTCTTCACATGTTGGATTAGGATTCCTTTATTGTTTATCTTTGTTTGGCCATGAACACGCATTCATATGACCATACATTGATGCATAGGTATTGTGATAGAGTGAGGTAAGTTATGCATTCACATGTACATGCATCTAGTTGTGGATGTGATGGATATGAAGTTAGATATGCAATCTAGGTTTTGCTATGAATATGTGAACATGTTGTTTTGATCTTGCCTTGCCTATTTTCTACCTTGATTTGATATTTACATGTTTTTGCCTTGGATTTACTATAATGCTAAGTGTGATAGATGTATGTTAAGATATAATATGAGATGCATGATAGATGTATGTTAGGGTTTGGGATAAAATGCCATGTTTGTTTGCTAGATGTATGTTAGTATGTGTGTGAGTCTAGAATGGCAGTATTGAATATGCCTTTAACAAGATTAAGATGTAAGACACAATGAGTGGAAGCTGACCCACAGGTCAGGCGGTCTTGGGTACGTAACACCTTTCCAAACCGTACCTAAATTTCGAACCCATACTCTGGTAGTAAGATTAGTCTTTCCATTAAGGACGTTATTTATATGGTTTCTAGACTTAATCTAGGTCCATTCGGCCGAGGCATACTCCCCTCTTGTTGCGCCCACACTACCCATTATGCCTGAGGATACAGAGTAAGGAATCTAGATAAACCATAATTGTGTCCAACCCTATTGAGGACGTTAGTAAGCATGAGTCGAAAGCATGAATTTATTTTCCAATCACTTCCCATTGCAAGATTCAACCTGAGACATCTACCTCTCAAACCCATAGGAGTGAGCATACTTACATATCCATATGTCAACTTCCTATAGAATATTTTAATAAATATTCTTGTTTAGCAGTTTTCTCGTATAAACACACATCCATTCCAACTTTCTATACATCTATATGTCAACTTCCTAAATAATATTCAACTATCCGAGTAATTTATAATTATTTTGTTTTCTACTTTTCTCGTATTCCTAGTCTTGCTGGTAATTTGGCTTTTGTGAGAAAAACATATTCCTAGTCTTGTTGGCAACTTGGCTTTTACAGCTTTAAAATTCTAGAAGAATGAAAGGAAGGGAAAGTATTATATTTTAAAAAATATAATAAAAAAGATACAAGGAAGTTTGAAATTTTTTATTAATCTTTTATCATATATTAGGGGCGGAGGTAGGAGGGCCTGGGCCACCCTTGGATTTTTCTAAAATGCCCCTCACCCTCTATTTTAATGTTAAAAATTTAAAATATTGAATAATTTTTAAGTAACGGTCCCCTTTTATTTTATTTTTTAAAGTGTAAATGTTCTTTAATTTATTATTGTCACATTTATTATCTTTTTTATATTCACTTTTTTGTCATACACGTGTGTCTTAGGGTCAAGCTTTTAAGGCACATGTGGGAGGCCTCTCTCCCTGATGTGGGATTGAGCAAAACCGTGAAGGCCACGCACAAAAGTGTACCTAAAGCGGACAATACCTGCTAATTGGGGGCTGAGACTATGAAACCCTCCCACAATAAGTTATTAATTTTAGGAGCATTTAAAGCATAAGTAGTGGTACACATGTGTCTTAGGCTCAAGCTTATAAGGCACATGTGGGAGGCCTTTTTTTTTTTTTTTTTTTTTTTTTTTTATTTTTTTTTTTTTAATTTTAAAAAAGCAACCCGCAGGAAACTTGTTATGTCCTTTACTCAAAGGCTAGGTGTTGGCGTTACAATTCATCATGCAAAATTTATGCGAAAAGGGAGGACTATAAAAACTTCATAAAAGATTACAGAGAAAAGAAACTCAAATATAGAAAGATCTTTCATTTATAAATAAATAAATAAATAAATAAGGAAAAGTTCTCAAATTACGATATTATATTCTAAATATTGACACTATAATATTTCACACAGCAAGAGTACTAGATAAAACTACTTTGAAGAGAATATACCTCATCTATATTATATTCTGTTTCTCTGTTTGTTTGTTTGTTGGTCTGTTCTTCACATGTTGGATTAGGATTCCTTTATTGTTTATCTTTGTTTGGCCATGAACACGCATTCATATGACCATACATTGATGCATAGGTATTGTGATGGAGTGAGGTAAGTTATGCATTCACATGTTCATGCATCTAGTTGTGGATGTGATGGATATGAAGTTAGATATGCAATCTAGGTTTTGCTATGAATATGTGAACATGTTGTTTTGATCTTGCCTTGCCTATTTTCTACCTTGATTTGATATTTACATGTTTTTGCCTTGGATTTACTATAATGCTAAGTGTGATAGATGTATGTTAAGATATAATATGAGATGCATGATAGATGTATGTTAGGGTTTGGGATAAAATGCCATGTTTGTTTGCTAGATGTATGTTAGTATGTGTGTGAGTCTAGAATGGCAGTATTGAATATGCTTTTAACAAGATTAAGATGTAAGACACAATGAGTGGAAGCTGACCCACAGGTCAGGCGGTCTTGGGTACGTAACACCTTTCCAAACCGTACCTAAATTTCGAACCCATACTCTGGTAGTAAGATTAGTCTTTCCATTAAGGACGTTATTTATATGGTTTCTAGACTTAATCTAGGTCCATTCGGCCGAGGCATACTCCCCTCTTGTTGCGCCCACACTACCCATTATGCCTGAGGATACAGAGTAAGGAATCTAGATAAACCATAATTGTGTCCAACCCTATTGAGGACGTTAGTAAGCATGAGTCGAAAGCATGAATTTATTTTCCAATCACTTCCCATTGCAAGATTCAACCTGAGACATCTACCTCTCAAACCCATAGGAGTGAGCATACTTACATATCCATATGTCAACTTCCTATAGAATATTTTAATAAATATTCTTGTTTAGCAGTTTTCTCGTATAAACACACATCCATTCCAACTTTCTATACATCTATATGTCAACTTCCTAAATAATATTCAACTATCCGAGTAATTTATAATTATTTTGTTTTCTACTTTTCTCGTATTCCTAGTCTTGCTGGTAATTTGGCTTTTGTGAGAAAAACATATTCCTAGTCTTGTTGGCAACTTGGCTTTTACAGCTTTAAAATTCTAGAAGAATGAAAGGAAGGGAAAGTATTATATTTTAAAAATATAATAAAAAAGATATAAGGAAGTTTGAAATTTTTTATTAATCTTTTATCTTATATTTGGGGCGGAGGTAGGAGGGCCTGGGCCGCCCTTGGATTTTTCTAAAATGCCCCTCACCCTCTATTTTAATGTTAAAAATTTAAAATATTGAATAATTTTTAAGTAACGGTCCCCTTTTATTTTATTTTTTAAAGTGTAAATGTTCTTTAATTTATTGTTGTCACATTTATTATCTTTTTTATATTCACTTTTTTGTCATACACGTGTGTCTTAGGGTCAAGCTTTTAAGGCACATGTGGGAGGCCTCTCTCCCTGATGTGGGATTGAGCAAAACCGTGAAGGCCATGCACAAAAGCGTACCTAAAGCGGACAATACCTGCTAATTGGGGGTTGAGACTATGAAACCCTCCCACAATAAGTTATTAATTTTAGGAGCATTTAAAGCATAAGTAGTGGTACACATGTGTCTTAGGCTCAAGCTTATAAGGCACATGTAGGAGGTCTCTCTCCCCGATGTGGGATTGAGCAAAACCGTAAAGGCCATGCACAAAAGCGTGCCTAAAGCGGACAATACTTGCTAATTGGGGGCTGAGACTATGAAACCCTCCCACAATAAGTTATTAATTTTAGGAGCATTTAAAGCATAATTTTAAAAAAATATATAAGTAAATCTCTTTAGCAAAAAATTTTTAATTTTATTTTTTCAAAGATAAAGTCATTCACATTTATATTGAAAGAGTTAAAGCTAAAGAATACAATCATATATTTGGCTTGAGCCCCCCTTGAGAAAATTTTATGACTTTGCCATTGCATATATCGTTAGTACTTCTATGTTCACTTTTCTTAATTTACTAATAATTAGCAAGAATTTTTCTATGAAATAATTAGCAAGAACTTTTCTGTTATTCTTCTCTTATATATGGTCAAATAATTTGTTTGAAATATTTTTAGTTGGATTGAATATATAAAATTTTATGGAAGAAAATTTCATGGTAGGACAGCACCCTACCAAAGCTGATTGGATCACACGATATTTATTTATTTAAAATAGTCATATTATTTATAGATCTAAAACTTTTAAATTAAACTAATCTATAAAGAATGAGGGTAAATAATTTTCAAACTTCGATTGAATTAGTAAACAAATATATATCTTTACGTATATATGTATCGTTAATATATTGTATACATGAACAAAATAAAACCTTTATTTTCTAGTTAAAATATAGATTTATAACCTACTAAATCCTTTATTTCACAACAGAACTTTAGTATTATGCACAAAAAATGGTAATGGCTATCAATCTTTACGAGACACTATCCTGGGTTGGGCCAAAATGAGCATTTGCCCTTTTTGCCTAAAAGATGTAGCAAAATGTCCATGTTCTGAAACTGTCTAGTAAAATGCCCTTGTTTTGAAATTCAATTTTTAGAAAATCATGTTTCAATGAAAAACTCGATTTAATGAAAATCGAGCAATGTGAGAAAAACTCGAGTTTCCATGTTTTTTTTTTTTTTTTTTAAGTTTGATTTCACATAACTCGATTTTCTAAAAATCGAGTTTTTTATTAAAACTTGATTTTTAGAAAATCAAGTTTAAAACATGGGCATTTTGTTAGATAGTTTCAAAATATGAGTATTTTACTAAAAGGTTTTGGCGAAAGGGGCAAATGCCCATTTTGACCTGCTACCCTGTATTAGTTTCTCCTAGCTTTTATTGTGCTCAAGATTAGAAAGGAATTATTACAAGTTTATTGTCATTTTTTTTCGCAGGAAGTGTATTGTCATTTTTATTATTATTTAATATTACCTTACAATTTTCTTTTTGTAAAAATTATGCGTGTTCTATAGTTGTCTTTCGGTATTGCCCTTCCTCAACTAAATTTCTAGCTGCTCATGATTTCTTCATATAGATATAAAAAATGCCAAATTGACATTATGCATGCACCATGTTTCCATACTTTTCAAATCAAATAAGTTCTACATAAATCCAAAAGAATGTTACATCTCAGATGGAGTTCGTAAGATTAGTTTTAGTAAGCTATTTTAAGAAATGAAGGATCATAATTTCGATCTATATGTGATTTATTTAGGATAAAATGTGGAATAAATTTTTGATATTGTTAATTTCGGTGTCATAATTGGATTTTTTAATATTTTAGAATCTTATTTTCTTATTTCTAGGGAGTAGGGAGTTCGTTTTTAATCAAAAGAGTCAGTGTATGTCAGAAATATTTACTAACCTTTCTAATTAAGGACAGTTTTTGCTTGAAACCTTTATTAATTTTAGCAAAAATGTACATCTAAATTAGAATGAGATGTAGCCATTTCAAGCATTTTGATCAATGCAACGACAATAATAACAAAACTTGAGTCCCAAAATTTTGGAATGTGCTATGAATCCTTAAGATTAATTAGTAAGGGTTTGTCACATGTATTTTTTTTTTATTCATTATATTATATGTAAAGTTATATTATTTATTACTTTTCTCAACTGTTGTATCTTTTCTTATTATTTCTACGAAAGTGATTTTTGGTTTCCTCTACTTTTATCATTCCCTTGACTTCGATCATTTCACTCTTCCTCTAGTGGATGCACTTCTCCACTTCATCCACTTGCTCATATATTACAATTCACACACTTTTCAATTTCTTCACCTTTATGAAATATTGATCTAAGAAATAGAAAACTATCATTCTTTAGTATCTCTTGACAATTAAGTATTATTGCCCTTTCATTTTCGTTCCTACCTTTCATTTACGTTTCTACTTTTACTAAACTAATATTCTATGTATTCCATTTTAGTCATACTTAATCGAAAGTTTTTAGATTCTACATTGTCTTGCCAAATTTCTAATTTGGCATTAATTCTACTTCTAATTCCATTCACCACAGCTATATCATCTACAAAAGGCATACATTAAGGGACTTACTCTTAGATTAATGTAATGAGCTCATCCGTTATTAGTGCAAAGAATAATGGACTTAATGTTGATCCTTGTTATATATGCAATAGATTCACCCATAGGAGTGTTTTTTTTTTTTTTTGGAAAGCAAGCCGCTGGAACCTTGTTATGTCCTTTACTCAAAGGTTAGGTGTGGGCGTTAGAATTCATCATGCAAAATTTATGCGAAAAGGGAGGACTTCAGAAACTTCATAGAAGATTACAAAGAAAAGAAACTCAAATATAAAAAGATCCTTTATTTATAAAAAAATAAAGAAAATTTCTCAGATTACAGTATTATATTCTAAACATTGACACGGTAACATTTCACATAGCAAGAGTACTAGATAAAACCTATTTTGAAGAGAATATACCCCATCTAGAAGAGATTCATAAACTCATTACTCATTCCTAATAATATTATTTGGGGTAGTCGCTTACTGACGATATGATTAACATGTTTCAAATATTCTGAATAAAACAAAACACATAAATATTTTATAGACTCTTAAAAGAGATGGTTGTGCTTCTTTCCATGAGCCTTCTCTTCTTCTTTCTTTGCTTCTTTCTTCTTATGATGCTCATGGAATGCATACCCACCGGCTCCTACTGCAACTGCTGCTGCAATCTCCTCTTCTATCTTGTGCTTGTGGGCATGCTCTGGATCTTTCTTTGCCTTATGCTTTTCATGCTGAAACAATAATTGAAACAAATTAAAGTTCTAGTACGAATTTGAAAAGGGCTAAAACAACTATACGCAAATAAATTTTAAGGTCAATTTAATTCAACATAGATAGATTTTATTTCCATCAAGAAATCCCGAATATGCATGCATGCGCACAGAAACTCCTGATAGAGCTAACACAACACATGACTAAATAACTAATGAAGTGCTACGTATATAGTAGCTTTGCTGCTTTTAATTTGTAAAAAGTTTGTTTGTTTGTTTGTCTTCACAGCAAGCTTTGTTTGTTTTCTCCAGTGTATATGTATTATGCGTAGGATCATACTATTGTATAGTGCTTTGTTTTCAATAATATCTCTCATTCATCCCCAAAAAAACATTCTTTTCTATAGCGTTTTCGATTAATTAAAGATATTGGTTCATGCTACTCGAGATCAAAAACAGTATCTATAACAATAATAGAAAAACTTCAATACAATGAAAATAGCAATTTTTAAAACGTAAATAGGCAATTATATAATAATAATAATAATAATAAACCTGAAGGAATTAAAAGGAAAGATGGCTACTAGATGAGGAAGATTACCAAGGCATAAGCTCCAGCAGCAACAGCACCAAGCTCACCTAGGTGCTCGCCATGCTTGTGGTGCTTCTCTTCCTTCTTATAATCAACAGGTTTTTCCTCATCTTTATTGTGGTTGTGATGATGGTTGTGGTGGTGGTGGTGGTGGTGGTCAGCCATCGTGGTGGTAGGGTAATATGTGACTTGAGAAAGCACAAGAACTACAATGCCAGAAATCAATGAGAAAGGTTATTAATTGCTCTGTGATGTGGATTAAGGGCTTGGGTTAGGGTGATTATATATAGTGGTGATCATGGTCAAATGACTAAGCCCTCCCCCAGGCCATGAATTTTGTCATCAAAGGTCAAGACTTAAGAAGTAAGTTATATCTATAATGGCCCTAAACCTTACGCTTAATTAGAAAAAAACTTTAGAACAAACTCATAAAAATATATTTCTAGCTCTATTTAAAATACTTATAAAATAGGATACTTTTCTACTCATTTATGTCTTAAAAAAAAAAAAAAAAAAAAAACTTATCCAATTTTTTTTTAAAGAAAATTATGACACTAGGCCAAAAAAAAAAAAAAAAGTTTCATCACACGCACAAAATGTGTATGATAAGACTAATGTGTGCGTATATATATATAACTTAATCTCTAAGTCATGACCTATGATGACAAAAATTCAGGCCAATATATTATAGATTATAGATATAACTTACTCCTTAAGTCTTGACCTTTGATGACAAAATTCATGGCCTGGGGGAGGGCTTACTCATTTGACCATGATCACCAATATATATAAAAAATATTAATCACCTTAACCCAAACCCTTAATCCACGTCACAGAGCAATTAATAACCTTTCTCATTGATTTCTGGCAATGTAGTTCTTGTTTACATTTTTTGTCCCGACAACTTTAAAGATCTTACAAGCAAATCACACGTTTGAGTTAGTTTTAAAAAATTTCATTTTTTATTTATTTATTTATATAAAATTTCAATTTGGCTACGAATAGTTAGTTAAAGAATTACCAGACTTATAATTGTAAGGTACTTTAGCTTAAGCCACATGACTTTGAACTTAGAATTAAATAGCATCATCTAGGCTTTTGTAAAGGGTATTCAATTGAATTTTATATATTTACATTCTGTTTGTTTTGAAATAAAATATTTTTAAATGTAAAATATTTTACATGTAAAAATTTTTATGTATAAAACATTGTCAGTAAAATATTTTCAAGTGTCAAGTATGATGAGTAAAATATTTCAAGTAAATCACCAAAGTAATGGCTCAACACCAAAGCCGTTGGTACGAAAGGTCCGGTGACCAGACCACTAGAACTGGCAGTCAGAGCAATAGTTTCAGCAACCGGACTATTGACAATTATTGTCAGAGCAATATTTCAGGTGACTGGGCTGCCAACACCGACTGACAAAATGATATCTTCATTAATTATCAGACCTTCGACACCAACTGAGGGGTCTCGTTTTTGGTCACTGATCACCAATGAGGTGTCTCCGGCCATCGATCATCGGTAAGACGTCTCCTGCCACCAGACTACTGACACTGATCATCGAAGTTAAGTCATTAGCCACTGCACTACCGTCACCGTTGAACTTGAGTTTGTTTCTTAGTTTCCTGACCAAGCAACTTAACATCTTTTCCCATTTTCCTCATTAATTGTTTCTTATTGTATCATAATTTCCTAACCACATCATCAGTTTAACAAATTTGTTTTGAGTATCCTAGTATTAAGATTAACTCTCCATCATGCCAGTATGCAAATGCAAATACTTCTCTTCGACCGGCCGGTGTTAAACTCTATCATGTAGCCTCGGAATTTGATTCCCACAAACTCACCCATTACCACTTTATCAAGCACGTCCTCTAAGCCCTGGAATTATACAAGCGATTAATAACCAAGCAAAACTTTTTTTTTTTTTTTTGGATAAATTGCTTCAGTGGACGAAAATGTGAAGTTTTTCAAACTAAAGATTCTTTAGTTTTTCAAATTAAAGATTTTATTATTATTATAAATACCGCACACTCTTAGTGTAATGGTTACTCCACTAGTATAAGTATTTGTGGAGTATATGAGTAAGGAATAGGGTTCAAGTCTTCAAGAAAAATTTCATACATATATACACTTAAATTAAAATTTTTATCTTGTATAAAAATAAATAAATAAATAAGGATTCATTATATGTGGCCTTACAGCAAATCAGGATATCTTGTAAGAAAGTTAGCATATTACAATTTGTTAGTTGTAATGGTTGATGGCATTACTTTCATAAGATATTTATAATAATAATAATAAAATCATTTAAATGGCTCAAGCCCACCATAGCATAATCTCATTTGTTGTGCAGGGCTGTTTACAAATATTATTCTAGTAACATTATTTAAGTATTGTGAAAATATGTGAGTAAAAAAAATATTAAAAAAATATATATTATGTTATTTAAACAACAAAAACCGTTGTTAAACAACAGAACCAAACTGCCATCATATATGTATCTTAATCCTGTTTCTCAAAAAAAAAAAAAATATATATATATATATATATATGTATCTTAATCCTAACTTCAAAAATATCTCACAAATGATCTTGGGATTGACTAATCAAAGCAATAAAAAATGTCCACGCACATGTTCTTTTATATTAATTTTATATTATTATATAAATAATATAAAGGGAGAGAGAAATGGAAAGGGTACACACAGGCCGGCTGATAATGGTAAACAATTAATTAATGTTTGTCAATCAAATTTTTTTTTAATGGATGATTTAAAAAAAATATTGTTAAAAGATATTTAAATTTTATGAGTAATTATTAGATATACTCTCTTACATTTGTTATGGTAGATCATACTAATTAAATTTATGATGTAGTCTACTATAAATGTAAAAGTAAGGTGTAACACGATATTTACCCTAAAGTAACTAATAGTTTTCAAATTTTACTATATAACATTTATAAATTAATATGACAATAATTGTAATCGATGGATTTAAAAATCATATCATATCATCAT
The DNA here is from genome assembly GCF_002906115.3 of Quercus suber. Taxonomy (NCBI): domain Eukaryota; kingdom Viridiplantae; phylum Streptophyta; class Magnoliopsida; order Fagales; family Fagaceae; genus Quercus; species Quercus suber. Next base: position 933,016 of record NW_027069676.1, on the reverse strand, counting down.
ATTATTATATAATAAAAGTTGAGCTTAAAAGTCACGATTGCGCCAAGTGGTTACTCTTACTAATTAGTAAATTAATTTTATGTTATTTGTTAGGATATATTTCTTCAAATTAAGGAATAATATTTAAATTTTATTCAAACTAAAAGTCTATTATCAAAATTTTCTAAACTTAAATTCCACACAACTAACGTTTTCATTTTTATTTTTTCCTCCAGTTGCATCTTCTTAAATTAATATTTTATTTAGATATTATACTACAAGGCTGTTAGCTAAAGATAAGATTTAACAATAATTTAGTTTAGATAAAATGTTATCATCTAAATTTTAGAATTAAATTTTATTTCAATTAAAATTCTATTATTAAAATTTAAATTCTACTTCAACCAAGAAAAAAATTGGTATTAAGAAACTATTTTGTTTATCATTTTTTGTGCTGGCTAGGACATAGATATAGGAATGATCAAAAGCATACCACATCTCATGTTAAGAAATTAACACAAAGCACAAAAATAAAACACTAATAAGTCTAAACTCTAGAAAATTAAAACTTAAAATTAAATTTTCATTAAAATTGTTTACTTATTTTATAATTTATCATTACTATTTATTTAATAATTTAGTTTTAATTATTTTTAAAAAAAAATTAGCTTACATGTGAAAGTCAAAATTACTTTTTGTAATCGTCGATGTGATGAAATTTTTACTCTCATAAAAAATTTCTTGTATTACTCTATTTTTTTTTTTTTTTAAGTTTTCTTGGGTCAAAAATTTAATAAAATGAAAAGAAATAATAAATTGCTTAGATAACATCAAGAAGATTAACTGATATGATAGGAAAATATTATTCTTAACATTACACACAAAGAAACCGGATGACAAACAATGAACAAGGACACGTACCAACCAAGTAAACATTCACAAGATCACTCTCTCGCCCACAAAGTATTATTTAGGGTAGTTGCTTACTGGTATAAACACAACACAGCTCAAAGTAAATACTGGGGAAAAAAAAAAAAAGACACATTGAAAGAGAGATCTAGAATCTAGATGGTGTGTCTTGGATGGATGGATGGATCGATCGTGTTGTTTTCAACCAAAAAGGTGGTGCTTCTTTCCATGAGCCTCTTCGTCTTGTTCCTTTGCCTCTTTCTTCTCATGATGCTCATGGAAGGCATATCCACCAGCTCCAACTGCAGCCGCTGCTGCAATCTCCTCTTCTATCTTGTGCTTGTGGGCATGCTCTGGATCTTTCTTTGCCTTATGCTTCTCGTGCTGAAATATATCATTATCAGGAGAAAGAAGAAAAAACTTTAGCCTTATTATTAAAGATCACCATATATAAACTAATATATATATATATATATATATACAAAACAAAGGTAGGGTATTACCAAGGCATAAGCACCAGCTGCGACAGCACCCATCTCGCCAAGGTGCTCGAGATTCTTGTGGTGCTTCTCTTCCTTCCTGTAGTCAACCTCAGACTCGGTGGAGATGGTGGTGGCACCATATCCTACTGTGGTCGAATCACTGTACCCAGTCTCAGTGTAGACAGTTTCAACAGGCTTATCCTCGTCCTTGTTGTGATGGAAAAGATGGTGGTGATGCTTCTCTTCAGCCATGAAATTGGAGTTTGAAGTTGAGTTAACAAAGCTAGCGTTAAATTAAGGACAGAATAAGAAAGAGAGGTAGTTGATGGTTTTTATAATGAAGTTTGGGTAGAGAGCTCCTGCTATTTATAGGGGATAGTGGCCAAGTGACACATACTCATTTGCTGGACTCCTCTTAAACAATGTAAAACAATTATTCTCCTTTTTTTTTCTTTTTTTTTTTAAGAAACAAACACACATATAAAATTAATTGATTCTTATACTAATTTTTTCTCCTTCAGTGTATACTGCATAATGACCGCATAGTTGATTCGTTTTACCAACAAAAATCATATATTTCATTAAAAAAAATAAAATCATAATATATATACTATATAATGGATAATAAAATAAAAGGTTGGACCTAGAAGTAATTAAATTTTAGATAAATACAACAACTAATTTGTTCATATTATCCTCTAAAAAAAAAATTGTTCATATCAAATTTTTTTTACTGCCTTATATTTATTTTTTGGTTAAATAAAAAAATTATTAATTTTTTTATATCAATTTTTTTCTCTACTTTATCTCTTCTTTGAATCAATTTTTAGATAGAAACAACAAATTAAATATTTTTATCTACTACTTTTTTAAAAGATAGAAACAATAACTAATTTTTGTTATCTACTACTTTTATATCTAATATCTTTTCAATTATTTAGATAAACACAAAAACTTAATAATTCATATCAACTCTTTTTTTCTCACTTTTTTATTCTCTATCTTAATTGAATTTTGAACTTGCACAATTTTTATTTTACTTTTCCTAATTCACGGTTTCTTCTTCCAATTTTATTTTATTTAAAAAAAAAAAAAGGTTTTAATGATATCAATTACGCCCCTCTTTTAAAAAAGGGAGGGGCTTTGATATCATTAAAGCAATACAGGTGGCGAAGTGACGGCAAATTTGCCTTCACTTCACCACTACACTTAAAAAAAAACTATTTATTCTAATCTATTAACTTAATTACTGCACAAGAACTCCAGATGACCTTAATATATATATATATATATATTAACCCGATAATCTTAACAATAAAGACACATTGAAAGAGAGATCTAGACGGTGTCTTAGATCTGTGGATTCTTTCCATGTGAAACTAAAATAAGAGAAAATGTTTGAGAGTGCTTGTGCGACTTTTATTATTTCCTATTCCTAACGTGCATTTGGGATAATGCCCCATGCCGCACGGTCGACCTTCCTACTCATTTCTGGATCAAACTAGGGAGCTCGTTTTATAAGGGAAGAGACCCTTTCCAAGATTGAGGCTGAGACTGAGTAACAAAACACTTGGCACTAATCAATGTTATTTAACCCAATTATTGTTTTTGGCACGAAGATTGGTTGTTCTAGACTTCTAGTTAGTTTATACCTTACCAGATATCACCTTTGTGAGATTCTTCCTAAAGTGAACCTTCTTTTCTTTGATTTTATTTATTAGTATTACATGTGATGTGATTATTGCTTTATTTTTGTGATAAAGTTGGCATCCATCGATGAAACATGTACACATGTATTGCCTAGTAGCTAATTAGCAAGTTCCCATCAATCAAGCACCTCTCCTTGTGGTCATTTAAATATTTTAAGTTTAGGATCCATTTGGGTTTCTGTAAAGATTATGTGATCACATTTCTTTGCTTATAGGAAAAAAAGTGTTTTGTCTTTTAAGAGTTTTCGTGCTAATTCAAAAGGAAGAGTGTATATACAATAGAAGTGACCTTGTCAACTTTGATGAAGTGCCGTCCTATTATAATTTATCTCTCTAGTCTCTACATATATGTGTCATGTGTGCAACTATGTATCTATACGTGAAGTGATTTTATTTGCCCATACTTTCTTCTAAATTTCATTTTATATGGGATTATTTTATCGGCATAATAATACCATCCAAATATTCAACTTCACTCTACCAGAAAAACTACCTTTATATAAATTTTGAATTGATCAATGTCCTTAGAAATATTTTTTTAGTAAAAATGTAAGAGATGAGTGGACTGGACTTATCACCTCAAAAGTATTAATTTAACCTTGAACATAGTTTAGGCACTTATAAACAGATCTATTCATTTCTCAAAAAATTTAGACGTCCCTTATAAATTGTGAAGAGAGCAAGGGAAAGGGGTGGGAGACAAGGAGAGGCAGAAAATGGGCACAGATTTTTCAGCATAAAACATTTTTGGGAAATTTAGGAGTGTTTTCATTCGTCAATCAAAAATATTATTGGTTTGACCAAAAGTTTTAGCTGGATCAAATATCTAGGAAAAAAAAAGGTTTTACACCAATCTAACACCGATTGAGATATTCTAGAGTTCCTAGAGTTTTCTATAAAGTAGAGTTCTTTAAGTTTCCATATTTCTTTTAAAATAAATGGTTAGGATACTCCCTCACCGTCAATCCATTAATACAACCCTAAATTGGTTAAACTTATATTTTAATAACCCTTTTATTTTCTTGAGAAATCAACACAAAAACACACTAAAGCAGTTCTTCCAATTAATACTTAAAATTTTCAATATTTTAAACCACAAATAACAACGTCCAAGAAAAGTCGTGATTTACAATTCCAAACTCTGGTAGAATTTTCCATTTTATTAGTTTTCTTGTAGAAAAAGAAGCCATCAAAGCAAAGGGAAAAATATATATACAAGAATAATTCAAAGAAGCTTTTTTTTTTCTTGGATATTGAAACATCACTTGTTAGTTTCTTTCTTTGAGGGGAAAAAAATATTAATTCTTTCATTAAGAGGGGAAAAACTAATATGAAAAATGGTCACTTGAGCTCTTTCTTCTCAATCTCCGTGGAAGTCAACCCCATAGGCGACAACCTAACCCTTGATCCAAAAACTCTATCTTGAGCAGCGTAATTAGGGTGTTGATGATTTTTAAATGAATTTGCAGGATTGATTATTTTAGTGTAAAATTCGTAGGGGTGTTTTTGATGTTAGTAGTTAGTAGTCTAACTTTAATAGAAATATTTGGTTGTTTTTTGTTTTTTGAAAGATAGATTCAGGCATGTATTAAAGGATTTATGGTGTAGAAAATAACAATATCTTGACTGTTTATTTTAAAAGAAGAATTAGGAATTAAGGAATTGATCAACTGGATAGAGTATTCTAAGAATTTTAGAGGATTTGAATCCATCAAACATAGCATAAGTGATTTAAATTACTATAATTTTTAGAATATTACTTGTTTAGATGGATTTGAGATTAAGGAAATTAGGAAAAATTACACTTTACCACCCTAAACTATACATTAAATTACACTTTGCACCCTAAACTATCCAAATGCATACTTTGCACCCTAACCTATTACACTTATCACACTTTACACCCTGGTGTTACTTTTGTTGTTATGTTTAACAGAATTCTACTACATGTGCTTGGCACATGCTTCTTGCTGAGATGGAACAAACTTAAAAGACTGAGCACCCTTCTTCAAAATTAATTAAAACAAAAGCTATATTTTTCTAGATCTCTTGTCTAGCTTGTGTGCCTCTCCCCAAATTTGGATTCTTCTCAAAACCTCAGGTACCACCCACCCAACTCACCCATCATCCAAAGAGAAAGAAAAAACTCTAAACTGACCATATGGAGAGTATTGCTGGTGTAGGAAATCAACATGCAAGTTTTGCTAACAGCGCCATCAAAACTTGAAATATGAGAGAGAGGACATAGAATATGCCTTTGGCTGATCATGTCATTGATCTTCATACCCATCTATTGCATTGTTTGACTGTGGGATAGGATTTGTAAAAATCTACAAACCCAGTAACCAAAATTCCACACAAAGTTCTCAGTTTTTCTGTATTTGATTTATGAAAACTCTAAATTTAGGGCGGTCTTCTTTCTTTTGCAGAAAAATCACAGTTGAAATTCTTAGATTGTTGTATGGGGTTGCTTATGGACATTCTTGGTTTGGTAGATGGGGTTATAGATTTTGCCATGGAAACTTGGAGTGGCAGAGCACAATTACAATAAAGCTATTGAAATTCTTACCTCATTGGAACTTGACAAAATTATCCAAGATTTTAGTAACACAGACCAATACAAAGAAATCAAGCAAATAATTCCTCATTGCAGAGATATGAATGAAACCCAGCTATTGACAATCAGAAATTTTCTAAGGTTTATGCTAACTGTCAAGTCCTCTCATGCTCCTTTGGATCCATTGAAATATGAGAGAGAGAGAGAGAGAGAGAGAGAGAGAGAGAGAGAGAGAGGTGGGTCGGTGGGACCTGATTTCTTCCAATTAATACTTAAAATTTTCAATATTTTAAACCACAAATAACAACGTCCAAGAAAAGTCGTGATTTACAATTCCAAACTCTGGTAGAATTTTCCATTTTATTAGTTTTCTTGTAGAAAAAGAAGCCATCAAAGCAAAGGGAAAAAAATATATACAAGAATAATTCAAAGAAACTTTTTTTTTTCTTGGATATTGAAACATCACTTGTTAGTTTCTTTCTTTGAGGGGAAAAAAATATTAATTCTTTCATTAAGGGGGGAAAAACTAATATGAAAAATGGTCACTTGAGCTCTTTCTTCTCAATCTCCGTGGAAGTCAACCCCATAGGCCACAACCTAACCCTTGATCCAAAAACTCTATCTTGAGCAGCGTAATTAGGGTGTTGATGATTTTTAAATGAATTTGCAGGATTGATTATTTTAGTGTAAAATTCGTAGGGGTGTTTTTGATGTTAGTAGTTAGTAGTCTAACTTTAATAGAAATATTTGGTTGTTTTTTGTTTTTTGAAAGATAGATTCAGGCATGTATTAAAGGATTTATGGTGTAGAAAATAACAATATCTTGACTGTTTATTTTAAAAGAAGAATTAGGAATTAAGGAATTGATCAACTGGATAGAGTATTCTAAGAATTTTAGAGGATTTGAATCCATCAAACATAGCATAAGTGATTTAAATTACTATAATTTTTAGAATATTACTTGTTTAGATGGATTTGAGATTAAGGAAATTAAGAAAAATTACACTTTACCACCCTAAACTATACATTAAATTACACTTTGCACCATAAACTATCCAAATGCATACTTTGCACCCTAAACTATTACACTTATCACACTTTACACCCTGGTGTTACTTTTGTTGTTATGTTTAACAGAATTCTACTACATGTGCTTGGCACATGCTTCTTGCTGAGATGGAACAAACTTAAAAGACTAAGCACCCTTCTTCAAAATCAATTAAAACAAAAGCTATATTTTTCTAGATCTCTTGTCTAGCTTGTGTGCCTCTCCCCAAATTTGGATTCTTCTCAAAACCTCAGGTACCACCCACCCAACTCACCCATCATCCAAAGAGAAAGAAAAAACTCTAAACTGACCATATGGAGAGTATTGCTGGTGTAGGAAATCAACATGCAAGTTTTGCTAACAGCGCCATCAAAACTTGAAATATGAGAGAGAGGACATAGAATATGCCTTTGGCTGATCATGTCATTGATCTTCATACCCATCTATTGCATTGTTTGACTGTGGGATAGGATTTGTAAAAATCTACAAACCCAGTAACCAAAATTCCACACAAAGTTCTCAGTTTTTCTGTATTTGATTTATGAAAACTCTAAATTTAGGGCGGTCTTCTTTCTTTTGCAGAAAAATCACAGTTGAAATTCTTAGATTGTTGTATGGGGTTGCTTATGGACATTCTTGGTTTGGTAGATGGGGTTATAGATTTTGCCATGGAAACTTGGAGTGGCAGAGCACAATTACAATAAAGCTATTGAAATTCTTACCTCATTGGAACTTGACAAAATTATCCAAGATTTTAGTAACACAGACCAATACAAAGAAATCAAGCAAATAATTCCTCATTGCAGAGATATGAATGAAACCCAACTATTGACAATCAGAAATCTTCTAAGGTTTATGCTAACTGTCAAGTCCTCTCATGCTCCTTTGGATCCATTGAAATATGAGAGAGAGAGAGAGAGAGAGAGAGAGAGAGAGAGAGAGAGAGGTGGGTCGGTGGGACCTGAGGTTTTGAGAAGAATCTGAATTTGGGAAGAGGCACACACGCGTAGGAAAAATTGGTTTTTGTTTTAATTGATTTTGAAGAATGGTGTTTTAAACTTTTAAGTTTGTTCCACCTAAGAAAAAAACATGTGCTTGTCACATGTAGTAAAATTTTGTCAAACATAATAGCAAAAGTAACACCATGGTGCAAAGTGTGATAAGTGTAATAGTTTAGGGTGCAAAGTGTGCATTCGAATAGTTTATGGTGCAAAGTGTAATCTGGTGCATAGTTTAGGGTGGTAAAGTATTATTTCCCCGAAAAATTATAGAATACTACACATCTCCCTCTTGGGCCTATGATGTCCGCCCCTAGTAATAGTTTTTTATCATCAGACCAAAACACAATTGATTGTTGGTGTAGGCGAGGATTGAAACTCAAATATCTTATTTAACCATTAGAGATTTTATTAATTGAGCTAATTAGAACCCACAGTCCAATAATGACTTAAGTAAACAATTACACTCAATGACAAAACAAGTAAGCTTTCATTGAACTATAGGAAGGGAAAGTCTCAATCCACCCACCACCTTTATTTCTATCAAGCTTATTTCTACAAAAATTCAGATGGTTACATTTACCCGATTCTGATTCAAATAACACTTCCAACACCCTATAAGAGAGAACCATAAAAGATGATTAAGGGTGTGTTTAGATACTGCTTATTTTGATGGAACTAAAAAATTATTGCTAAAAATACTGTAGATAAAAGTAAAAATTAGTTGAAATAGTACAGTGAGACTTATGAATAGTGTCAAAAAGTGTAATGAGACTCATAAATAGTATTAAAAATAAACTGAATAATGAAATAATTTTTGATAGATCCTCAAAAATCAGTAGGCTGAAATTCCCGAGCGTCGATGATCTTAAGGCTGAGTCCTAAAAGAACAAATACAAAATTAAAGGAGACCAGTGGAGGCCGGCCAAAAATTCTCTAATACTAAAGTCAATGGGTTTGTAATTCCAAGTAAAAATGAAGTATTTCTGGGATTTTTACTTGTTTTTGGAAAAATGTGACTCTCCCTCTACCTTCTCATGGATGAATGCTTATATAGCATACGTGAAATGGTTATTTGTTTAATAACTGTTCCTATTATCGAGGAGTTCGGAGGATTCGGAGGTAACCTCCATAATTGTCATAGAAGTTACCTTATTTGGACCTACAGCTAGTGGAGGGTACGACTCGTAGCAATGCAACTCGTCCCTTACGCTTGGTGGGAATCATGCTCATCCAAAACTTGACACATTTAGAGCCCAATGAACTCGTCCATTCTTTATTAAGGACGAATGAAATTGTTGGGGACAAGTCTCCTTCACGCATCTACTTTTTCCTTCTTTTCTCTCAGACGACCATATGGACGAGACGAGACTTGTGCACTTTTATTACACCATCAATTTTAATTTTTCATTCTAATCTAATACTTTTTTTTTTTTTTGAAAGAATCTAATCTAATACTTCATATGATACCATAGACCATCCACAAATGTCCTTTTTTTTTTTTTTTGATGGGATCCACAAATGTCCTTAACAAACTAATTGAACACAAATTTAAACGCTCAAGCCAAACCAACGTCCAAATCCCATTTGCACAAAATCAACAAGACTTTGGTAGCTTTTAATCCAAGTAAGTAACAAGAAAACTATCGCTATAAGATTTAGGATCATCCTAAACTTTAAAACTTAAAACCAGCCACAAAACTTTCAAATACACGAACGTGTCCAAAATTGAACTTATTCCCACGTGGCAATTATCTAAAGGTACAAAACCCAACCATCTCGTACACCACATATCATCCCAAGGCCTACAACAAAAGACCCAAATTTCCAAACTAGATAAAATCCTTCATCACATCCACACAAGTCACAACACAAACTTCCCTCCTTAAAAGCAAAGTACAAACCTTAACCCCCCCCCATTGCATAACTAAAAAATTTCATTTGCATATCACTCCCAAAAAAAGCAAAACTCATCCAACGGCCCAAAATGGGTTGCACCACTTCCAAGCACAATCAAATCAAGGCAACCGTCGATGTGTACCGACCAGCTCCCACGAGCTTTGCAGTCTTCGACATCAACGCCATCCAAGAGCCCTGGCTCATGATCGACCATAAGCCTCAGGAGCACCAAGAAAAAGAAGATAAGCCCTCGCACGTGCCAGTCCCTATTCTCGAAAAGCTTCACACGCTCGAAAAATCCGACTCCCCTCCCTCCTGGGACGAAGTCAGCAAATCCGTATTGTCGGACCTCAAGCCCAAACCCGAGCCCGAGCCCGAGCCCAACACTAAACCCGTTTCCGCGTCAGCAAAAGCTGAACCGGCTCCACCCAATAAGAACGCGCCACGTAAGAGCGTGTCTTTTCACACGGTGGAAGAGCTCGACGCCAAGGCGAAGAAGAAGCTAATAACTCCGAATAATAAGCCGGCCGAGTTGAGAAAGACCGAGTCGATGCGGGCTGAGTCGACCCGGACTGAGTGGACTCAGACCGAGTCGGTGAGTTTGAGGTCGGTGAAGGAGAATATATTCGTTGTGAGGGATAGGACGGAGAGAGAAAGAGAAGGGAAAGTGGCGAGTTTCAATAAGTGGGACCCACTAAGCGAGTTCCCAGAGAAGTGTCCAAAGAACGGTGGGGCCGACTCGGTGGTTCTCTACACGACGTCGTTGCGAGGAGTTCGTCGCACGTACGAGGAGTGTAACCGTGCGAGGACGATTTTCGAAACTCACCGAGTCGTGTTTGACGAGCGAGACGTGTCGTTACACTCCGAGTTTAGGACCGAGTTGAAGGAGTTGCTGGGCGAGTCTGACTCGGTGAGTGTGCCGAGGGTGTTTGTGAAGGGAAGGTATATTGGGGGAGTGGAGGAACTGGTTGAGTTGAACGAGTCGAGTCGACTCGGGAAGATACTGAGTTACGCACGCGTGGAGAGAGGGGTGGGGAGGCAAGCATGTGAGGGGTGTGGGGGTATGAGATTTGTGCCGTGTTTGGAGTGTAGTGGGAGTTGCAAGGTTTTGAAGAATGGGGATAAGGAGAGGTGTGAGAAATGTAATGAGAATGGGTTAGTGCAATGTCCAGCTTGTAATTAGGAGAGAGTTGGTGGGTTGATTGAAATGGGATGTGACTTAAAGTCGGATGTCTTAAATTTCATCTAGAGTTTTTGAGATATTTCATGAATAAGAAGTAGAATAATCTGACCAAAGGTTGAAACATCACTTTCTTATATTCAAAATATTTATATAGGGTTTGATTTTAGTTTTTGAAAAAAAAAAATATGAAAAATCAAAAGCTTAAGAAATTTGGGACATTGGGGGTTTAGTGGGTATTGTAGGTTGTAACTATTGTACATGTATAAGGGATGGGTTATGGCCAGAAAAATGTTGATACTTGCAGTGTAATTTAACAATGACTAGCCCGAATTTATGAATGGGCTTGGCAAAGATATTAGGGTACTCCAGGAAGTTAAATGCTGAAGTTTCTTCCCTGTTGGCTATGTACTTTCACGCATTTCTTTTTTTTTTTTTTTAGAGAGAGGGGCGGGGGTTATTTAACTTTTATATATATGTGTGTGTGTCATGATTTGGCATTAGAACTTCTAATAAAGTGTATACTTCCTTGTTAATGTTTTTATTTTCTTTGTAAGCTACTCAGCTAATATCTTATCTTATCTTATCTTCTTCATTGAAAATATCAAGAGGTCTTTGTTGAACTAGAAAGTTCTTAGCTACTGGAGGAATTATTATGCCTTAAAACTCATCATTTAGAGAAAAAGATGACAACAATTCAAGAAACATATTTACATTATGTGGTGAATCATGCTTGTACAATGTATGGTTTAATTAAAAATTATAGGTAAATTAATTGAAATTATATTAGTAATTAGTGAGCAAGTTGAAATTTTAATAAAGTTTTACCTAAAATAAATTAAAATTTTAATGAGTCAATGACCAAAAAAAAAAAAAGGATGTTCTATATGCATGTATCAAATCACTTGGCACACGCACATTATGTGGTGTGTAAATTTTACCATTTTAAAACATAAAATTAGGAAATATAACTGAATTAACTAAAATTAATATTATTATTTTTTATTTAAAACTTTTAAAACTTTTCATATTAAAATTCTAAATTTCTTAAAACTAAGGTTATAGAGTTTTATTTAGACTAAATTAATGGTATTTTTTATAACAAAATTTTAGTTCAATAGAATTTTATATTTTTTGAAACTTTTAGGTAATAGAGCTTTTTTTAAAAACTAAGTAGGTAATGGTGCTTTTGATAGAATAAACTATTGGTAACAGAGTTTGTAAAGATGAAAGGCCCAGAAAAGGATATTGGGTCCACCCGAGAACGTTAAAGAGCCCAAGGACAAACAAGTATTAGTAAAGACAAGTAGATTGTTGGGCTAAGGAAGAGGTCTGGTCATGATAAATAGGCGACCTTATCCGAGAAGCCACCCATCCTCGGCCAATAGAGTGGAAGACTAAAGTCTGACCACCCATCAAGTATTGGGCAGTGGGCAACCGTGCTTGGGAGGATAAGCTTCAGAGAGAGGTGAGTCAACAGAGAATTGAGAAATATCTGGGAAGAAAGCTACCACCACTGCATTAAATGCTTTGCATCTAACCAACTGACCGCATTAATATGGAAGTGATATATGAACAGTAACTTCTAACCTTACAGCTACCCACAAAGATTTCATGAATGTGCTGATGGGACAAATATCAAGGAGATTAGCAATCTGATCTATACGTGGAAGGCTAAGAAAGAAGGAAATGGAGTACAAAAGGGGAAAAATTCCATTATAGAAGGGATCATGAGAAACAAGAAAGAAAACTATTATGTAACCAAAAACTTGAATATTTGTATAAGTTTAAGAGAAATATATATATAAGAACATACCATCCTCGGACTTGACCGAGGAGTGTTTTTCTTTTCAGTTTGTTTGCTTTAGTCATCTCAACACCAACTAGCCTATTGTGATTTACATTTTAACTCATTGAACGTTCAATAACAAATCCACTCTCTAACAAATCTATTATTTTGGACTTATTGGACCATTGTCCAAATCTTTTAGGCAATGGATCAAATCAAGTCCTTATAGAGTTTAATTGTAAAAAAACCTATCTTAATAATTAATGTGAGAATAGAAACTTGTCATATAGAGAAGATAGTTACTTGATGCAACTACAACTACTAGAACCCAACTTTTATTTTCATTAAAAAAAATTATTATATAGTATATGATATGATTTTTTTTTTTTTTTGAGAAAGGATATGATTATATATATTCCCTCCATGCATCAGTTCTTTATTGTTGGTGCATACACTAGAGTTTTACCTAATAATTAATTACAATTTAAGTATCAGTAATGTGAGTTTTTAATCTGAATCATTCTCACACCGAGAAAAGAGAAAACATAAAAATAGTGACCTGTTTTACTTAGGTTAGTTTAAGAATTAAAAAAGAAATTTAGCTTAAATTATTTATTTTGTTAGTAAATAGAAGTCAACCTAAGAGGCCAAGACCCTCAACATAATTAAGGTTAAATTATAAGTTATACCATTTAAGTTTGACCTATTTTCAATTTAATTTATGAAATTTTATGTTATCCATTCTGTCCTTCAACTTTTATTTGTTTCTAATGTAGTTTTTTCATCCAATTCACACCATTAAGTCCACCAAAATAAAGTTGTTTTAGAAAGTAGAAAATATTAAAACTAGAAAAAAATATATATTGAGATTGAATAGAACTAGAAAAAAAAAATGAAAATATACTAAAATTAAAGGACTAAAAAAATTAAATTTTAAGACTAAATTGTACATAGTTTAAATTTTTTTTTTCTTTTTTTTTGAGACAGTTAAATTTGTAATTTAACCAATAGTTAATGTAAAATTTCGCTATATTCTTTATCATTTAGGACAAAACAAGTAATAGTTTATGATGGAGTCAGCATGCTAAATTGAATTCTCTTAATGGTTTTGATTAATTGCTTATCATTTCTTTACATGCAGATTGTTTAAATTTGATGTAAAACCCGGGTACATGTTTATACTGTTATACAGGCTATTTGATAATATGTTTGAGAAGTACATTAGGGATGTTGCAAAAATGCGTGCTGCTGAGCGATATAGAGATCCACAGCAAGTAGCTTGGGCAGTAGCTGAGCATGCTTATTATATATCCTTGTACAGGAAGGCATGCACACCATCTATGCAAACCTCTTTGAATTCTGAAAGAAAATTTTCCAGTAGTAAAGTTGATGATAAACCTTGCTTACATTATTGATGTTTAGGTCCTGCTTCATATGCCTTCACAGTTTTCAATCATGATGGATAAAAGCAATGAAAATCTGGTAACTACATTATTGAAACAGTGATTTAACGGTTTTTTTTTTTTTTTAAAATAAAAAAGAAGAAAAAGTTATAGATGCTACTCTTGACACTGCCTGCCAATGTCAGCAATGGACAGGAGTTTCACATTTTACACTAAGGAACCTTGCCTCAGATTGAATTTGCTCTACTACAATCAACACAGCATATGCTTCAATCTTGAACTGAGCATAAGTTAAGGGAAAGAGAAGGAACAAGAGAAGACAAGAAAGATAGTTGATTCTAAACAAAATGTTTTACCATCAGGAAACCAATATTATGCCCCATAAGCAAAGCCAAATCATTTTATTAGTTTGAAGATCACATTTCAAAATGGCTGCAAAATATCTATCTCCAGAAAACATTCTCACATCTGTGACTCCATCTTTTTAATGGCTTTCTCTATGGCAGGAACATTCTTCTTGAAGGTTGACCACTGCTCCTCTGTCAAGCTTATTCCTGAGGATACAAAAGAAGGGATAATTTTGTACAACCATAAACTATCAAAATCTTGAAAATTTAAACATAAATGGAAGAGCAAAAACAATCTAGCTCTGTGATTTCACATTAACATTCCACATCACCAAGAGGAAAATAAGAAAAGACGATAGGTGAAGAAACACAAACTGTCATGAAAAACATACCAATGAAGAATAATAAAAGATGATATGGGAAAAACCACAAACAACTGTCAATTTCAGACCAATAAAGAAAAAACGAAAAGAAATTAAAAATATAAATGTAGCATATTTTTTAATTATAAGCAAAAAGGACTGTATTCTAGTTAAATTCGGTACTTTAGAATGGACACATGCAACACTTTTTTTTGGGTGATGTGAAACCTCATCAGGTCCCTTTGAACCCACCCATGGGGAGTAGACCACAGATAACAATAGAATACTAGAGTTTCTAAAATGAACCAAACTTATATGCGTTTCCATGGAACTTTCAATTATACCATAGGGATGTCACTATCCATCAAACAATATCAAAGAGACACTATCCAAGGGAAGTATTGGTACTGTCACTGGAGAAAGAGAAGTGATAAGTTGATGCCTAGAAATAGAAGAATGGAAGTTTATAATTCTACACGCAGAACATGAGTCCAGTGAACATCTAAAACCAGTTTGCCACTGTAGGTTCCTCGTAAACTCCAGTCACCGTGTTTGTCACTTTTGAGTTTATTAACTTAACTGAGCTTGGTTCACTAATGTTCCTTGTCAATAAGAATTTGTTCACTTCAAGAGAACAACATAGGTCAATATAGCTGGTGCTTTTCCTCATTCACCTTTCTTAATCTATGATCAATATATAGCAGGAGCCTTAACATAATATACACTCACATATCATCAGAAGCTTGTGGATAAGTATCTGTTTCAATTTTTCTTTCACCATTAGACAATAAGAAAAGAAATACCATTCAAAGGGCATCTTCTGTCATCGCTACCTTCATAATAATGGTGACTAAAACTGGTTCTTGAAAAAAAAAATAATAGAAGGCACTTGAAACTGATACACCATGGCAGGGAGGTGCCATAATTAATTCATGCTCCAAACATACAGTGTATGAATAAGGCATTACACAATCATAGGATATTACCCAATGAACTAAAAAGTGAGACATTTTACAAGTTTATGCAAATTAAGTTAAAAAAATCCTATTCGTCCTAACATCCTCATTGTCCACGATGACCAGCTACTTCTTTTTTACTACAGCATATCTCAATTGCATGTGCCAAAACAAACCACAACCTCTTTATTCCTTAAATTAAAACATTTGTTAAATTACTCATTTTGCTTGTGCGGATCATTAACAACAACAACAACAACCAAGCCTTCCTCCAAAAACTTTGGGGTCGATTATGGATCCCCAACAAACTAATTAGGCTAGGTTACATATATTCTTTTTCATCATTCAATACTATCCAAGAGTACTCTGAAATATAAATATGAGAAAAGACAGAACAAAAATACCAAATCATACATGCAGTAACCACCAAATCACTTACAAGGACAATCAGAAGAAATTACCAATGAACTAAAAAGTGAAACATCTCTACAAGTTAATGTAAATTTAAGCAAGTTAAAAAAAAATTGCTTTGTCCTAACATCCTAAATTGTTCATAATGACCACCAACTTCTTTGTTGATTCAACATATCTCAATTCCAAGTGCTGAAACAAACTCGCAACCTTTTTGTTTCTTGAATATCATCATCATCAAGAATAACACCAACAACAATAACTAAGCATTACTCCAAAAACTTTAGGGTCCGCTATGAATCCTCAACAAACTAATTAGGCTCGGCTACCTGTACTAATTTTAAACGTTGTACACCATCCAAATCACTCTCTTAATTGACGTGTATATATATATATATATGAAAAAAGACAGAACAAAAATACCAAATCATATAAGTAGAAATTACCTTTAGAAGTAGGAAGCTCTTTCCCTTCTTTGCTATAGTATTCCCTTATTGACACCAAAGTTTTCCCTCTGAAATCTTGAATCGTCACCCTTCGCTTACTCGAAAGCTAACCAAAACCAACCAAATATATTGATTAAAAAAAAAAATCCAAAAAAGAACAACAACCTTTTTTTTTTTCTTCTTAAATTTCTTGCTCTAATTTCAGACTAAATATGACAACTAAAAATAATTTCACCCAATTCAAATATGTACTCAATTATTTGAATTAAATTTCAACTATAATTCTCTCTAAACTATGGGAGCAATTTCAACATACAAGTTACAATTCAAACCTTCTGTCATCAAAACCCTAATTCAAGATTAACTCATAAACTAAAAATTTAATTTAATTTTCTCAGCAACCAAACAGTAAGAAGAGGAGTGGTATTAAAATCTGACCCTGCAAATGATGAGATCGCCGTCATCATCGTACTCCTTACGACGACCACCTTGTTCTTCTTCTTGTTCCTCTTCCTCTTCTTGTTCCTCTTCTTGTTGTTGTTCGAGGAAGGACTGGACGACCTGTCGTACAAAGGCCTTGTACGGCGGGACAGAGAGGTCGAGGTCGAGTTCATCGGAGGCTTGTTTTCGGATCTTGTGCTCAGTCATCTTTTCCATGTCCGATTCTTCTAGAATCTTCCGCACCGTCTTTTGGATTCTCTCCTGGATTTCCGGTTCCATTGGGTTTGCTTTTGGGTTTGGAATTGGAAGTGTCTGAATTGTAAGTAACGGTGTGGGAAAAGATAATTTTCTTTCCTGATTGGGGAAAGTTAACAAACTACAGTAATAGTAGCAGTAGATACAAAGTACTGATTTTCTGTTAAAAAATGAAAAAGGAAGATGTGATAGGAAGAGGTGTGTTTGTTTTAAGTATCTCTCGCGAGAAGAGGGGGAAAAATAGATATTTGTCTTTAATTTACAAATTAGGTAATAAAATATTATTATTTTGAAATTATTTAGTGCAATGGCTTTATTTTTTATAAAAAAGTATTACGTTCACAATATTTTCACAACAAATCACAAGTGATTAATTATTATTAGTTCAAATTTGAACTTAACACTAAAATTATTTTTTTACCTCTAATAATAACAACTTGCTACTTAGAATTTATTGTAAAAATGTTATGAACATATTATTTCTCTTTTTTAAACTCAATTTTAACAAACTTATGCTATATGTAAAACTCAATATCCTCAAAATCAAGTTATATGTATAATTTTAAGTGAAACTTGACATTGTTAATGTTGAGTTCTACCTATTAGTCGATTTTATTAAAATCGAGTTTTAAAAACAATGGTATTTTGCTAAATAGTTTCAAAACAAATGTATTTTGCTGCATAATTTATAAATTATAGGCAAATGCCAATTTTCCCCCAAAAATGCACACTTCACTCTTTTAATAAATTTTAATTTGTAGATTGTTACAAGTTATTACTGGTGAATAAGAAAAAAACTCATAACAACTTGTCATTTAAGATTTATGGTGAAAATATTGTCAAAATATTGTAGATGTAACAGTTCTCTTTTTACAATTACTTAATGAGTTTTTTTTTTTTTTTTTTTTTAAATACAAGATAGAAATTCTATTTTAACATAATCTAAATATATATGTGTGTGAAGCATCTTTCTTCCTCTTCTTGTTCCTCTTCTTGTTGTTGTTCGAGGAAGGACTGGACGACCTGTCGTACAAAGGCCTTGTACGGCGGGACAGAGAGGTCGAGGTCGAGTTCGTCGGAGGCTTGTTTTCGGATCTTGTGCTCAGTCATCTTTTCCATGTCCGATTCTTCTAGAATCTTCCGCACCGTCTTTTGGATTCTCTCCTGGATTTCCGGTTCCATTGGGTTTGCTTTTGGGTTTGGAATTGGAAGTGTCTGAATTGTAAGTAACGGTGTGGGAAAAGATAATTTTCTTTCCTGATTGGGGAAAGTTAACAAACTACAGTAATAGTAGCAGTAGATACAAAGTACTGATTTTCTGTTAAAAAATGAAAAAGAAAGATGTGATAGGAAGAGGTGTGTTGTTTTAAGGCTGCGGTTCGTGTAAAACATTTTTCGAAAAATACATATTTTTTGAAAATGCTATTTTTCGAAAAAGGAAAATGTATTCAGGTTGTTTGGCTGTCTCGGAAATCGTTTTACGAAAAATCAATTCCAGTGTTTGGTTCGGTCAAATATTTTACGGAAAATGCTTTTTATTTTACGGAAAATCAATTCTCATGTTTGGTTCGGTCAAAAATTTTACGAAAAATGAAATTCATTTTTTACGAAAAATCAATTCCTATGTTTAGTTTGTGGATCATTTTACGGAAAATATGAAATTCCTTACAAATTTTTGCTCCTGCATTACCCAGACAAACCTGTAACAATATAAAACTAATCATCCACTTCAACATCAACATTAATCATCCAAATTCAAGTACCTGTATTGCCTAGACATATCTGTAACAGTACAAAAATAATTATCCACTTCAACAACAAAAATCGATTTCCATAAATATAACCATAATATTAATGTAAAAACAGTCACATTAATCGTTCACCATTGTCATTACACCTCCATGGTGTACAAAAAGGATACCTACTCGTGGTATCTAAACAGTTCAAATACATAATTTGGGCAATTGTATTGTCCCAATAATACAAAATACTACATATATAATACAAGAGTAGGTCAATATTAGTTCTACAACAAAAGTGAATTCCAAATGGAGAAAGCCCGATGAATAAGACGTGCATTGTTATGGAGAAAGTCCAAGGTTTCCGCCATCTGGAGCAAACCATGCTTCACCTCCAACAAACCCATTTCCTGCAAATTAAAAAAAAAAAAATGTCCCTATGTCAGCAAACTAGATAGAACATAGTGCATAACCTATAGCCTAAGAATAAGCACTTTTTCAGAATGGCATTGAGAAGGAATAGCTGAAAAAATTAACAGGCCACCACCAGAATTCAGAACACAAAATAACCAAATAGGAGGTAATGTGACAACAGAAATTCTTTCCTCACAATCAATCTACCCACAAAAGCAAGGGCAATCAAAGCCATTAAATTACCAAATGGCCTTTNCCACGTCTACAACAATTTTACAACATTTTTACAACAAATCACAAGTGGTTAGTTGTTATTGGTTCAAATTTGAAATTCACACTAAGATTACTTTTTTGCCCCAACAATAACAACTAGTAACAACCTGCCACTTAGGATTTGTTGTAAAAATGTTATAGACATATTATTTCTCTTATGTTTTTCTTCTGCTTTATCTCAGTATCAGTTTTTTATTTTTGTTCCTATATATATATATAATATATATATATATATAATATATATATATATATATTTATTTGTTTATTTATATATTTATTTTATTATTACATAAATATTTATATATTTAGGGTCTGTTATGGTGCCTAAGGAGAATGTGCCTAAAGTGCCTAAGGAGCTCAAGGGAATGGTAATTCACAATTTGTGTTTTTTTTTTGGCTTTGTAATTTTGAATGTAGTTTGTTAATTTGAAGGGTTGTGAATTAGTGAAGAATGTGTGTTTATGTGATTAGTGCTTGATTGGAATTGAGAGCTTATATGTGATTTAGTGAGTATTGGATTGAAATGCCCAATTGAAGTGAATTAAATTTTAGAGCTTGTATGGGATTTAGTGAATGCCCATTTGAGAATTTTAAATTTTTGTTTAAATGTGATTTAGTGAGTGCCCAATGTGAAGGGCTTTAATGGTTTTAAGTGATTTAGTGAATGCCCACTTGAATTGAATTAAATTTGAGAGCTTTATATGTGATTTAGTGAGTGCCATTTGAAGAATTTTGAGTTTTTATTTTATTTATTTATTGTGATTTAGTGAATGCTTGTTTGAAAGAATTTGAGTTGTGCTAGTGAATGTCTGCCTGAAGAGTTCTGATGTTTCTATGTGATTTAGTGAATGCTCCATTTTGAAGGTTTGAAGAGATATGTTGTTTTTTGTGTATGCTGGTCTGAATTTGAAGAGTTAAGTGCATGTCTCTATGTGATTTAGTTAATGTGTAGTTGGAATTGAGAGCTTATAGTTATATAGATTTAGTGAGTGTCTATTTGAAGGGTTCTAATGGTTTTATGTGATTATATATATAATGCCATCGGACTCAATCAAAAAAAAAAAAATTGCGATCGGACTCACCGTTAAGTGGTGGTGGTGGATCGGCGTTGAAATCGGCGAGGTGAGCTCTGGGTTTCTCAGATCGGGATGTGGATCGGACTCGCCGTTGAGTGGTGGTGGTGGAACGGCGTCGAAATCGGCTCGGTGACGTCTGGGTTTCTCGGATCGGAGGTGGATCGGACTGCGCGGTTATGAGTGGTGGAGGATGACTTCTCTCGGCGTGGTCTCGGCGTCGAGCTCCAGTGTCTTCTTCCTCAGATGGTCTCGGCGTGGAGGATCTCTTCTTCAAGTTTCTTGGCTCTCTCAATGTCGCCGGCGTTTTCTCTCTTTCATTTCTCTCAATCAATTTCTCTGGCTCTCTCTGTTGTGTGTTTTCTTCTTCTGTTTCGTTCCCAATCAATTTCTCTCAGAGGCTCTATTTTGTGCGTCTACTCTTGTGTGCGTTTTTGTGCGAGACCCGGAAATGTTTTGAAGGTAAAATAAAAGCGTAAAACCATTTCCGGATCAAAGGGAAAAATATGGTCAAAGTGGAGCCATATTTTCCGGAAATTAGCATTTTCCTTGCCTTCTAAACACATGGGTCAGGTAGTAAATGATTTCCTGAAATCATTTACCACCAAAACAAACGGACCCTAAGTATCTCTCGCGAGAAGAGGGGGAAAAATAGATATTTGTCTTTAATTTACAAATTAGATAATAAAATATTATTATTTTGAAATTATTTAGTGCAATGGCTTTATTTTTTATAAAAAGATATTACGTTCACAATATTTTCACAACAAATCACAAGTGATTAATTATTACTAGTTCAAATTTGAACTTAACACTAAAATTACTTTTTTACCCCCAACAATAACAACTTGCTACTTAGAATTTATTGTAAAAATGTTATGAACATATTATTTCTCTTTTTTAAACTCAATTTTAACAAACTTATGCTATATGTAAAACTCAATATCCTCAGAATCAAGTTATATGTATAATTTTAAGTGAAACTTGACATTGTTAATGTTGAGTTCTACCTATTAGTCGATTTTATTAAAATCGAGTTTTAAAAACAATGGTATTTTACTAAATAGTTTCAAAACAAATGTATTTTGCTGCATAATTTGTAAATTATAGGCAAATGCCAATTTTCCCCGAAAAATGCACACTTCACTTTTTTAATAAATTTTAATTTGTACATTGTTACAAGTTATTACTGGTGAATAAGAAAAAAACTCATAACAACTTGTCATTTAAGATTTATGGTGAAAATATTGTCAAAATATTGTAGATGTAACAGTTGTCTTTTTACAATTACTTAATGAGTTTTTTTTTTTTTTTTTAAATACAAGATAGAAATTCTATTTTAACATAATCTAAATATATATGTGTGTGAAACTCCTTCCTAGAGACTTAAACCCCAACTCTTTCTTCCCACACCCCACAAGCACTTAATACTTGTAGAGTGATCATCACACCAAGGGTGGGTGGTGAGTGAGTTAATTATGAGTGAGTTGTGGAAAAAAGTAACAAGTACATGCGGAAGAAATAAACACTGTTATGAACTAAACCACAAAATCATGTATAATATCAGACTAAATTATAAAAAAGTGATGACCTATATAAAATTGTAAAAATGACCAACAATCAATCACAGTCTACCACATAAAATAATTATAAAAAGGAATATGAAATTAGTTTTAGATCCTAGTATAACTCATGTTACTAATGAACACCCATGACCTAAACCACAAAATCATGTATCATATTAGACTAAATTATATTATATATTCTTATTTTGCTTAAAATTTAATTTAGTTCTTTTAAGTTTTAAATTTGTTTAATTCTATAGTTCGGTTTTGCTAAAAGATTGTCATTAAGTATTCAAAATGGCATCAGTAAGGGTGGGTTTGGGTTCCTAAGCTCAAAAAGTAGGACCTAAGCCTAAGGGATCCAACACAATGAATTTTTAGAGTGTACACTAAAAAATAGGCTTCAATGGATTGGACCACGCTCACAATGGACTAGAGATGGTAAGAAAATAAGGAAAAATGAAGAAAAACAAGCCTTTTGCAAAGAAATTCCTCCTCAGCAAAGTCCGAGGAGAGTAACTCTTGAATATATCACTCTAGGACTTGCTTTTTCTACAGGTTCTCTGACCCCCCATCCCTTAAGGATTCCTCACATTATATATCCTTTTTTGGCTGATTTTGGCCCTCCATTTATTAAATATGCAGGCCACTACTCAAATGTTTGTCCCATCAGATGCCCTTTCCAATCTTTTGTGAGTTGCAGCAATCAAGACAGTACTGTTCAGAAGTCTTCTCCACATAAATGGGGGCAGGGGATTTGTTGAGGCACAATAAATGTGGTGGTAGCTTCCATCCTTCCAATCACGTAAGGGCAACCCCCTTTCTGAAACTCTTCCTCCCCAGTGTGGCCCCCCTCTGGTTTTACCATCCGAGTGCATGGACTCCTCGACACTGAAATAGCCTCCTCGGCGATGAGTATAACATGTGGGCACTATTATCTTATTTAAATTTTTGTACCATACAGCGTCGTTTTACAATTTTTTTGTTGAATTTTTTAAATTAAAAAATTCAACTTATTAATAAAAAAATATTTCTCAAAAAAAAAAAATCATTTGTTGAATATACCTAATTTATGCCAAACAAAAAATTATTAACACAAAGCAAAATCCAAATAAAAAACAAAAAAAAAAAAAAATGGAAATCTTTTCTGAAGCTCAGACATCCAAAATTTTGAAAGAGAGGGGGGGGGGGGGGGGAGTGAAGCACGAAGTTAAAAGTATGTCTCTTAGCAAATCAAAGCAAAGATAAGCAATGGTCATTAATTTGCCATCAACCTCCTTCACCTCCAATGAAGCCCATCGTGCTCCGATTATTCTTGTGATTGACTTAAAGGTCTTAATTCCTACATCAAGGTAAGTCTTTTAATCGATTCAATTTTTGTAATCTTCAGGCATTACATGTAGATTCAAAATATAGAGTTTATGTCATTTTGGTTTTTGTAAATTGGGTTATAGAACAATAATTCGTGGTTTCTTTCATCTATTTCTAGTCTTTTGCCTATGAATTTGAGCTTAATTTCTATAATTTGGATATTAGGGTTCTAAGTGTGCCTAAATTTGTTTTTTTTTTTTTTTTTTTTAAGGTTAAACTTTTTCCATTGAACATTGATTAAGTTTAATTCTATATCACTTCCACTTATTCATGTTAAATATGGTTTGAATTAGTCAACTTAACTTCCACTTATTCATGTTAAACTTTCTTCTTCTTCTTCTTTTTTTTTTTTTTTTTTTTTTTTCTTTTGTGCTGAAGTCTATGTGACGTTGTTTGTTGCATTGTGTCTTCATGACATCCATGTAGACTAGGTCATGTATCACTGTGCTTGTGAGTAGGATGGATTTCATTTAAGTGTGTGAATATATTCCAGTTTTGTTCTCCTAAATCGTGTTGTGGTTAATTCACTGTTTCAGATCATCATGCCTCCTAAGAAATCCACTAGAGGTTCTTCCTCTTCCCTCATCCTTCTGAACTTCATTCTCCCTGGCATATTGAGTCCCCTAAGCGTTTTCCCTCTGCTGATGAGTGTGAGAAAACTTTTCTTGAAATTTACTCTTAAGCGTAAATTTTTTGCTGAGAGACATGTTCTGATTGCTCAGTTGGGTGACACCGTTGTCCTCAGTCTCTTTCATGAGAGAGGTTGGTTGTCTCAATTTTCTGGGTTCCCTACTCTTGACGATATTGTTCTGGAATGTTGCTCTTAAGATGACCAATGTGAACAAAGAATATCTTTCTTTCAAACTTACCATTCATTATAAGAAGTTTTTGATCAATCCTAAGACAGTGGTTGAGGCACTTCATATTCCAAGGGTTCCTATCGTTGACTATCCTTATCCCAGTGAGTTCATATTTGATACGAATGAACTCAACTCTCGACCTTGTGGTCATACCACTTGGTGGATCTATTTTCCTACCACCTCTACTTCCTTGTTCACTGATGAGGTTTGTTTGGTGAAATTTATGTCACAACATTATGCCTCGCTCTCACATAAACACCGTCACCATTCCTAGACTGTTCTGTCTTTGTGCTCTTATTATGGGTGCTTCCGTTGATCTTTGCTCCCTCATTTGTCGGTGTATATGAGATGTTGATGTAACGACTACTCTTAATGTGGATCGTATGTTTTCGGCGTACTTGTATGCCACTCTCCGCCATTTTGGTGTTCCATTCTATATCTTGTAAACCTGTGTCTATTCTTGGCCCTATTTTGGACTTTCTACTTACCAGAAGAGCAAGACATATCGTGCATTAACTGTTGCCAAACATTTCCGCACCGATGATCCAGCTTTGGAGGAGGAGGCTGAGATGTTAGCAGCCGGGAAAGCTACATATGCTGCTGTTGATGATGTATTCCCTGCCTCAACTTCTGATATTGTTCCCCCTGCTGCTTCTACTACTACTTCTAGTTCTCATGCTTCTGCCTCTGACAGAGATCTTCTTCAGTGGATCATTGAGACCCAGGCCCGGCAGTTTGCCGATACTAGTACATGCTTGGATCGCTTGACGCACTGAGTTGAGTATCTTGCAGGAGACATGGCCTCTATTCGCGCTTTTCTTGCAGTACCAATTTATCCATTTGTTCATCCATCTTCTGATCGCGATGCTGCAGACTTAGATTACAATCCACGATCCCTTTGTCTCTCATGACAAAAAGGGGGAGAGACAGAGATTTTGTCATATCTGCTAAATAATAGCATTTTTCTATTTCTATGTACATTTTGGTTTTTGTAATCAGTTATTTTGATATCACATATGCTTAAATGATTATACATGCTGATTAGAATCAATTTTCATTTGTTCTTTTGGCTTCTCAAGGAAATTGAGAGCACCTCTCTCTATTTTATCTTGTTCAACATTTCTGAATGTTATACCATTTTGAGTGGCTTGAGAATATGAATTATGCCATTTACAATAATCTCTTCCTCAAAGTTCTTCTTTTGAAGGCATCTTATGCTTTGGGTGTACCTTAATTAACCATGCCTCCAACAAGATATCAAATATTCTACCTGACCATACAATATCAAAACAGTAAGTTTGACCACCGAAACTTCATTTCAAAGTTTGATCAAGCTTTCCAAACACTTATTGAAAGCTCCAAACATTTTGTACTGGGGTTTCCTCTGGTTCATTTTGAGTTGGAGGATCTGAACTAGAGGAAGTGTTATTTCTCAACTTACAAGTTGTTATTGGCACGTACTCCTACTGTGGCTGCCAATTTGTTTGTAGGAAAACTGATTTTGTGGTTCGCCGGTTAATGTTGCAAGTTACTTGAGATCGAGGTTCTCAAGTTGCAATTGAGCTCGCAGAGAAATTTGATTCCATGATTAGGGAAGTGGTTCGGTAATGCCTCACTTAAGATGACTTTTTAGGAAAATGCACAAGTTAACAATGAAGGTGAGAGAATAATCCTAAATTAATAAAGTTTTCCCAAGTGAGTATGTCCAAATATAGATATCTAAGAATGATTGGAATCACAGTACTTATAATAAGTTCAACACCTAAAACACTAAATCAACTCGCAGGAATCAGAAATAAGATCAAATTCTTGAAACACTAAAATAACTTGCATAAAACTTGAAGAACACTTAAATAATAAGTACACAATTACGATCTAAACACTTACAAGCATGAATGACTAAATTCTAAATAAAATGATACTCAGACTTGATTTGGATATGTGTTTTTGAGATGTGAGTCCTTTGTTGCAACTGGTATCTGGTCCTTTGTTGATTTGCCATATTCAATTATTCAGATATTATAATTTATTGACTTGCCATATTTCATTTCGGGTGCCTTTTATTACTTAACTAACATGAATTAAATTATTCAAATATTACAATTGGCACAACTTCCAAGGGTCATAACTCACTCAATATAAATCCCAATTAAGCAAAATTTGCATTCAAATTGAAACCTAGGATGTCTACAAACAAACCTCACTCAAAAATTCTCTATGGATCCATAAGTTATGGTCAAAACAATCAGCAAATGTCATTTTTCAGTATCGATTTTAAAGCGATTTGAGCACTTTTGAGTTGTGATTAGTTTCAAAC
Source organism: Quercus suber (assembly GCF_002906115.3). Lineage (NCBI taxonomy): Eukaryota > Viridiplantae > Streptophyta > Magnoliopsida > Fagales > Fagaceae > Quercus > Quercus suber. Next base: position 906,233 of record NW_027069676.1, on the reverse strand, counting down.
TATTATCAAGTCTTTAAATACCCTTGGTTGACATATGTCAAGCTTATCATTGAAGTCGGGGACCAAAATTTATTAACGGGTACAAAATGTGGTGTCTACACTTGCTCTTTGAAGTTTCAAGTTTCAACTCTTAATTCTCAACTATGCTTTAAACCCAAAAAAAAAAAAAAAAATTCTTCTTGGAACCTTGACTTCGGTAGTGTTAACAACCATTGGGTCTTTGAGGCTGACTTTTGCATTCCTATCATTCCTCCTTACTTCCCTTTTGCTTTCCTCAGGTATGGGAGGGTTTGTACTTCCATGGCTAGCAATACTCAACTCCATGTCGTGTGCACGAGTTGCTAACTCTTCAAATGTTCGAGGTTTTATCCCTTGAAGGATGTAAAGAAGTCCCCAATGCATGCCTTGGATGCACATCTCTACAGTAGAAATTTCAAAAAGTCTATCCTTACAATCTAAGCTCAAAGAACGCCACTGATTGATGTAATCAATGATGGGCTCATCTTTCCACTGTTTGGTATTAGTAAGCTCTATCATGCTCACTGTACGACGCGTGCTATAGAATCGGTCAAGAAACTCTCTTTCGAGTTGTTGCCAACTGTCGATTGACTCGGGTTCTAAGTCTGTATACCAATCAAAGGCATTTCCTTTGAGCGAACGGACAAATTGCTTTACAATGAGGCCTTCTTGAGTCCCTGGGTTCTCACAAGTTTCTACAAAGTGAGCAATATGTTGCTTAGGATTTCCATGGCCATCAAACTGCAAGAACTTGGGGGGTTGATACCCATTTGGCATCCTCATGTTGTCGATGCGCTTTGTGTAAGGTTTTGAATATGTGGGAGAACTTGTAGAAGAACCTCCATATTGTGCTCTGATGGTATTTGTTATCATGTCTTGTAATTGTTGGACTGACAATGAAGCAACCGAAGTAGATTGTTCTCGTCGGGGAGTGTTTTCAATTTCTCTCCCTTCGTCATCCTTCGCAGATGTGAATTTATGACCATGGCTTGATTCACCAAGATCTTGTACTTCGAGTTTATTCATTAGAGTTGCAATTTGGAGGTCCTTATCTTCAAGTGCTTTTGTGAGAAGGACAACCCTTTGCTTCATTTCAGCTATCTTTTCTTCCATGGTAGAGGTGTTTGTCATCATGACTGACACAACTTCCCAAGATGATGGAGAAGAAAGCGAATTGAAGTGAGCACATGAAATCTTATCTTTTGGGTTCCCTTTGATGGGAGAGAAATCGTGTGACCAACTTCTCATGAAGGAAGAAGGGGATTTGCCCCCATACTCGAGGTGTTCCAAGGTGGAGGTGTCCTTGTTGATGACCTTGTTTCTTGTGAGAAGGTCTAAGGAGATGATTGTTTGGACCTTGGCTTCCTTGGTTGATTGAGATTGAAGTTGATTATGAGCTTTAGGTTGGCTACAATTGATTGCACCAATGTAATTGTTGGTGGTAGCCGTACCAAGTTTAGTTGAAGTAGCTGTTGAAGCTTGGATGTTCTTGCTGAAGGCCATTTGAGCTAGTAGCAAGATGATGAAGATTTCTTTCTTTGAAGGAGAATGAGATGAGAGGCAGAGATGTCCCACCGGGCGTGCCAGAATATGTGGACGAATAAATTACTAGTTCGAAATAAATCAAACAAGTAAAAATAGTTTCACAAGTGCGAATTTGTATTGATGAATGTGTGGTACAATTCTCTGTAATTACAAAAGAGTGATCCTCTGATTCGATCTCCTTGAAAGATTTGTTGATTAGAGTTGTGGTAATGTGATTTTGATTTGAACACCAAATATACTTCAATTTGGCTGAAGAATGGATCGAAGACCTTTGAAACAGAATTATAATGAATCTCTGGCTATGAGCTTGTTAGAAATCCTTTGTTCTTCACGTTCTTCGTGTTCTTCGTGTGTTCTTCGTCTTTGAAGATTTGTGGTGGAAGTTCTTCGGAGCTTTAGAGGCTTGAATCCGTAGAGCTTCACTGATTTGTGGTTTGTGAGGTTTCTGGAGGCTTTTGAGCTTGATTCCAATGAACTTTGAGATCTAGGAATATGATTTGGATGATTCCTTTTTGAATGTTCTTCGTATTCAAAGATTTGTGGTGGAAGTTTTTCGAGGCTTTAGAGGCTTGAATCCGTAGAGCTTCACTGATTTGTGATTTGTTGATGTTTTCGGACACTTTAGGCTTGATTCCCGCAAACTTTTGGATCTAGGCGGATGATTTGGATGATTTTCCTTCGAATGTTCTTCGTATTCGAAGTTAAAGTTCTTGAAGTTCTTGGAGGCTTCAGAGCTTGGTTCCGGCAGAGCTTTTGGACTTCTGAGTGCTTCAAATGGCTTGGTGTCCTCTCCAAATCTCCTGATCTCCCTGATCTCCTTCAAATACCTTAGGAAGGCTTCTATTTATAGGAGTTTAGGGGTAGATAAGTGACACGTGGCGGAGCTTGATTGGTGACATGTGGCAGCGCTTGATTGGTCTGCTTATGTCATCGCTTACACGTGCGAGGCTGATTATGTCATCGCTTACACGTGCGATGATGTGTGATTGGTTTTTGCATGACACTTGGCAAATTTCTGTTGGTTTCTGAATAGTAATAGTAAAACCTAGCAGCAGCATGTGGCGTTTTGTAATTGGCTGCATTTTGTGGACTTGGTAGTGTGACGTGTCAGCTTGTGATAGGTCGGGAATTTTCCTTCTCTACACCTGATATTTGGGGGAACTGGGTACATTCACTAAACAACCAAACGTCCCATTTCATCAACAAGCAATTGAAAGGTAGACCAGAAATTTCTAAATTTCTGCCTAGAATTGCTGCTTCAATGCAGTCTAACCAAAAAAGAAAAATTGTTTATATTCATATATCGCACTTGATGAAATTGTGTAGTTTTGTTTAAATATGTAAGTATTTTTTTGTTTATATGTATCTGTTAAAACGCTGATATTGTAGCACACAATTAAAAAAAACTGTTGCTATTTTGTTTAGTGTATGATAGGCTCAGATTTGAAGTTTTGATTTTTTTTTTTTTTTTTCCCTTTTTATAAGGAGAAATTGAAAGTTATTTGGCTCTTGTGTTTTGGTAGTTGTTGTGAAACAAGAGAAAAGGAGATTTTTCTGTAAATTTTTTTTTTTTGTTAAGTTGTGTTGAATAAAATATTATCTAGTGGAAAGCAATAATAAGGAAAGAGGGAGAAAGAAAGAGTGAGAATGTTAATATTAATTGAATAATGCTAGAGATACAAATTATTTTACAAAAAAAATTTACAAACTGTTGATGTAATGAGTGATTATTGGTAAATGAAAAAATGATATTAATGGTGGGTCTAAATGAAAACCAATAAGAAGTTGACCACATCAATATTTTGTAAAAGTGTTGTAAAATAATTTTTGGATGTAGCATACTCATATTAATTAGGTAATAATGTGAAAAGTAATAATATTTAATGAAGTTTTTTTTATTCGTTATATATATATTGGGTTTAAGTAAGTTACATTTGGTGTAACTCTAAATAAATTACATTTGGTGTAACTCTAAATAATGTTACACCGACGAATAACTTCCCAATAACTTGTTATTGAATTCATATTTTGAAAATTCATAGTTATTGATTTTTGATTGTTTTAAAATTTTGCAAGCATAAAGAATATACAAAGATAATGTAATCCAACGGTTTTTGTCAAAATTCAACTCCAGTAAAAAGTTTTTTTTTTAGAAATAGTTTCAACATATAACGTTCATTCTTAATGATTAATTTTTTATCATCAAACCAAGACAAGTTATAAAATAGCCAAAGTAAACACATGAGAACTTATAATTGGTGGAACACAAAAAGTGGCACACAGAATTTGTATTCTAATAGGATATTAATTGTCACATCATATTTTCTTTAAATGCTAAAAGAAAAGTTCCATATAAATAAAATCATAATAAATGCATATTAATATTTACCATAATTATCAATTTATATTTAAAGCTAAATAGGAAAGAAAAAAGGTTTGTAATTTTATAAAAGTGGTACAGAGAATTTTTATAAAGAAGATCTTGTGTCTAGCTATATATATACACATATTAAAGTTGATAATCTGTGTATATGTATATAACTTATTTAGAATAAGAAAATTAAAATTTATATTTTCATACACACATATATTATGTAGATTTTTAGGGTAGTATATATTTGTGATTTGAGTATATCTTGACACAAAAGTTTGGCCCCCCCCAACTCAAAATTTCTGGCTCCGCCGCTGCATTAGATTGGCATTTCCTAGTACTTTCAAGGAAGACATTCAAGGAGAGAGAGAGAGAGAGAGAGAGAGAGAGAGATCTTAAGGTAACTCTACCGTAAAGTTCTTAAAATTCTATCAAATATATTTTGATATGAGTGGATTGGATTTCATTATATATTATCAATATTTAAAATATTATTAAAAAATTGAGTTACTTTTTATTTATTTATTTAAATTATTGATGATAAAATTCAATCGATTCATTTGAAAATGAACGTATAATATTTAAGAACTCTACCGTATAATTTTACTAAAAACTTTGAAGTATCGTAATCCCTCGCAGCTTCATAGACTGGCCTATAAATATAGCAACGTGTGCGTGTGACCATGATGTAGGAATAGGTGGAAAGTAGAGAGGGAGAGTAAAAGGAAAGTTCATGGTGAAGGCAAGCATCTTCCTAGGCCATCCAACGTACGACGGTACGTGTATACTCGTCCTATAACCCCCACAAAAAACTTCTTCCAAAATAGACCTACACAAGGATTTGCAGTCCATGGGTGTCACCATTGTCCAAGTAATACTCTCTCTCTCTCACTCTCTCTCATACACAGCAGCAGCAACATCAATAATTCATTAAAGGAACTATACATGTTCAATTGAGACAAGGAGAACTGAACGAGCATGTGTATCAGTACTTTGAGAAGTGGACATTGTTATCTCCACCCTTACATAATGAGCATGAGAAGCTTTTTAAAATTTCACTTTTTTCCACATTTTCTCACTTTTTCAAATTTTTTCAAGGTACAAGTACACTTTAGTATACTTTCAACAAAAAAATTTTAGCAAAAAGTTAGATAAATTGTTCCCAAACGGACACTTGGTCAATCTAAAAGTGTGTAAATTTACATTGCTATTTAGTATTTGCTCCTACAGTCAGTGGCGGAGCCAAGAATTTTGAGTTGGGAGAGCCAAACTATTGTGTCAAGACAAACTCAAATCACAAATAGACACTATCCTAAAAATCCACATAATATATGTGTGTATGAAAATATAAATTTTAATTTTCTTATTCTAAATAAGTTATATACATATACACAAATTATCAACTTTAATATGTATATATATATACCTAGACACAAGATCTTCTTTATAAAAGAAACCAATAATCTTCTTAAACTCTAATTAAGTATACAAACATTGTATAATTGGGTATACAACATACAAATACAAAGAACCAAAAAAAATAAATAAATAAGAATATAGTATCTTCCATCAAAGTCAAGCTTGACAATAATACTTCACATAATAAACTTCATCAATTATTATTTTTTATAACAAAATTATACATAATTTCCTTTTTAATATATAAATTGTTCACAAAATTTCATCCATGTTTGACAAATCAAAATCATATTGTTATAACTGAAGTCTAATTTGACTTTTTTTTTTTTTTTTCTTGATAAAATCTTGAGAATAGAAAATTTTAACCAAATAGCATATATTATCAATGTTGAATGATTTAAATGCATTAATAGGATTTGAAATTGAGCTAAAAATTAGGAGTTTCTCTATTTACTCACAGAACTTACTATCTAATTATTTACTGAAAAAGAAATAAAAGAAGAAGATGATAATCCTTGTTGTAAATCCCTTTTCAACTTTAGTTTTTCAACCCACACTCTACAAATTAATTGTCTTTGGGTTACATAAAAAAGTGTACCCTACATTAAATTTTTGTATACCATTTTTTTTAATTTGNCTCACAGAACTTACTATCTAATTATTTCATTCTATTGCAGTTATATGTCAACGCTAAACTCTCTTTTTTCTTCCCCTCAAAAAAAAAAAAAAAAAAAAAAAAACTCTCTATTTTCTGGAAAGGATTGTTAGATTAGTTAATCAATGCTTTCTTTTGAGGGGCCAACTTCTTTTTTTTTTTCATATAACCTTTAAATATTTATAAAATAAATACCTATATTGTAAAAAATTAAAAATTAAAAAATTTGGAGGGCCAAGGCCCCCCAAGTATGCATGTGGCTCCGCCAATGACTACAGTAACCATGGACAGAGCCATGGTTACTAGTTTTTGTAATTTTGTTTTATAAAATTACAAACATTTGCTCCTTTAACAATATCATTGATTCTTTTAAAAGTATTATTATAGTCACAAATTTTTCTACAACATTTTTACAAATTGTTAAGGTAGCGAATTCTTATTGGTTTGCATTTGAGCTCAACACTTATGTTATTTTTTATTTACTCAGAACCACTCGTCACATTAGCAATTTGTTAAAAAAAATTGTAACTCTAACATTTTCCTCATTTTGAAGACCATAAAAAAGATTTATAAATCTAAAATCTAAAACAAAATATACAAGCCCAAAAAATTTAGTCGAACAACAAAAATTATCAATAGTAAAACTTAAAAAAATTAGGCCTAGTCTACTAATTTTACCTAAAACAAACAACTTGACCCTTTAAAAAATTTTAAACAAAATAATTTTTTCTTACCCAGCAATGCACACATCAAAGACACACACACACACACACACACACACACAAACCCTCAGTGGTTAAGCAGCAACAGAGTTGAAGGCCGAAATCACTACACACAACCAGTTATAAAGCTACCTCCCTAACTCTAAGTTCTTGGTCCATCCCTGACAATAACCATATAAATATACACGATTACTATTCACATGCAAATCCATTTTTTAATACTTCTTTACTTACACACACACAGAGATTAAAAATTGATATATAAATAATATTTTAATTAAATGTCGTGTAAAATAGATAATTTGATGTTAATGTTTTTGAAAATTAGTTATGTAAAATAGAAAAAGTAGATTTTAATGCTAAAATAGACCCAAAAAAAAATTGTATGAGTTGATGTCAATTAATGCTCTTTAGGCTTGGGTTTGGTGTGCGTTGTAAACCATTAAGAATGAAGAAGAGATCTAATGGGGGGGGGGGCAGGCCATGCCCCCCCTCTGTCCTATTGTAGGTCCGTCTCTGCTAGTACCGTTGTTGTGTTCCTTTGGGATTTTCTTCCTTTCCACCGGTTTCTTGTTGTAAGCTTCCTGAAACCTGAGTGGATAATCCAAGAACAAAATTTGATAATTTATAATTTTATATGAAAGAAGGGTTTAGTACACCATATGCAATGAATAATTTCAAGTGCCCTAAAGTTTTAAATCATTTATAGAAAAAAATAAATCTAGGGACACAACTTTGTTCCACAACTTGCTAAAATGGCAAGTATGAGTGGTGAATAATAAAAGTGGTGTTAGTGGTGAATCTATGTAAAAGTGTTTGATCACCATTCACAATTTACTATTTCAAGAAGTTGTGTAATAAGTTGTCCATGGCAGAGTTGAAACGGAAATGGCAAATGACTCTAACTAGCAACGAAAATCCAATATCCTTTCAATGCATAATTTCCCACATTTAGTGATGCAAGCAGACAAAGTTTGGCTCTAAACATGTTTGTAGTCTTAAGATTCAACCCCCTCAATAAGAAGATGGCATGTGTCATTGTCGTGTGTAATGCACATAACTCACTTAATCACTCTTAACCCAACTAAGTAAATGAGTTGTGTGCAATACAGGGACATATGTCATCTTCCTATTAGGGTTTGAAGCCTAAGACTTAAACATTTTCCAAAGTTTTTCTAATACAATATGATAAATTTATCTTAAGAAATCTTTTAAACTCAAAAGTTTGAAGAGATAACATTTACAGGAGTGTTGGGAGTTATAAATTGACCCTAGTTAAATTAACTAATTACCAAGTTAGTTAACTAGTCAAATTACATGCAAGGTCCAGTTAATGACACAATCACATCACCAATCTAGAGCTAAGTGCAGCAAAAAGTTAATTTGATACAAGCAATATGGTCAAAATGGGGAAAACCTTCGCAAGAAAAACCCGACAAGTAATTATTTAAGTTACCACTCCTGAAGAATCCTCTAAAAAAGATTGAGGTTACAAGTAAAATGAATTTTACCTATCCTGAAGTACCTACCTTAGTAGAACCAACTGATCTATCCAAGCTCAACTCAAACCCAATTGGACTACTCATCTTAGCAAATTTCTTCTATACACAAATCTCCAATTTGTGACTAACTCCTATAACAATCCTTGATTATTGCAGTTAGTAGGTGCAAAACAATTCACAACAACAAGCTCCAATATGAACAAGTAGCAACTCCATACAAAACCCTAAGAGTCTGTTTGGTTGGAGGGGTGGAAAAATGGAAGAATAGAAAATGGTGAGAGGATAGAAAAGATTTTAATTTCTCTCATTTTTGTTTGGTTAGAAGTGAAAAAGTGGAAGGATAGAAAACCTAAGTTTGTATAAATTTACTTATGTACCTTTGTTAAAAATAATGCTCAATTAAAATAAAAATAAAAATAAAAGTGACAAAAAACCAAACACAAAAGAAAGCAAAAGAATATGAGCAACGTACACTTAAATAAAATAAAAATAAAAAGAGGAAAGAAGAAGCAACGAGGGAAGAAAAAAAAAGAAGAAAAAGAAGAGGAGACAATGTCTAGGAAAAAAAAAGAGGCAATGTCCAAGAGGAAGAAAAAAAAAGTGAAGAAGAGTAATGTATAGACAAAGCCCATGTGCAAGTGCATAAGGGCATTTTTGTCCATTAAGCAACATCATTTTCTCCCTTCAATTTTCTCTCCATTTTGGGGAGAAAACTTTTTGGTGTACTTGAGGAGAAAACATTTGAGCGCCACCATTTATTTTCCTTTCTCTTCACTCGACCAAGCACACTCCAAAAAAGTTTTCATTCTCTAAGTTTGTATAAATTTACTTATGTACCTTTGTTAAAAATAATGCTCAATTAAAATAAAAATAAAAATAAAAGTGACAAAAAACCAAACACAAAAGAAAGCAAAAGAATATGAGCAACGTACACTTAAATAAAATAAAAATAAAAAGAGGAAAGAAGAAGCAACGAGGGAAGAAAAAAAAAGAAGAAAAAGAAGAGGAGACAATGTCTAGGAAAAAAAAAGAGGCAATGTCCAAGAGGAAGAAAAAAAAAGTGAAGAAGAGTAATGTATAGACAAAGCCCATGTGCAAGTGCATAAGGGCATTTTTGTCCATTAAGCAACATCATTTTCTCCCTTCAATTTTCTCTCCATTTTGGGGAGAAAACTTTTTGGTGTACTTGAGGAGAAAACATTTGAGCGCCACCATTTATTTTCCTTTCTCTTCACTCGACCAAGCACACTCCAAAAAAGTTTTCATTCCCATTTTCTCTCTAAAGTTTTCCATTCATCCTATTTCACCTTCAAACAAAGTATACAAAGTTGCGGCAACTTCTTAGTATGCATGTCTCCTCTCTATGTATGATGACAGTTGAAAAGTATTGTTTTTATGCCTTTGGGAACCTTGGTGCACGAATCCTAAGACAGGCCAAGTCATCATGGGTTGGAATAGACATTGTTCTGAAATATCGTAACTTAATTGGTAAAGAGGTGCCGAGCCAGGAATCAAGCTTCATTAAGTCTAGATAGATTGACATGCATCGAGAGTTATCAAGGAACCTACTTCAATAACTTTCTTGAGCAGTTTTCTTGTGTCTTCAACACAGATCTTCAATATATTAATACTAGTCACTAAAAACTTAAGACTCAAAATACATATAAAGTTCATTTAGGACAAATATGACCCTAATAAGTAGTTTTCTTCAAAGATATTTATAGGACAAATACCATGCTGCTTAGGTGTAAGCTAGTATTTGTGCGTGTGGAGAAATAGTCTAGCAATATACCCAGCCAACATTTTATTTTTCTTGGAAAAGTAAATTTCAAAAGAATTACTTGGAAAATGACTCAAAGTACAAACAAGATCTCAAGAAAAGAGGTTTTTCTGTTATCATGCTACTTGCTAGCTATAGAAACAAACATGCGTACGTAGGGTTTTAAATTCCAAAGTAAGAACAAAATGAAGATAAAAATGGATAACAGAAAATTTACAGTAGGGATTCCAAAGGTGTTATGATCATGTAAGCAGCTGATGACAGCTTCAAATTCATAAAAAACCAAAAAAGAAGAAGAAGTTATGCAAAAAAGCATGCAAGAGTGATTTTAGTTCGGCTCATCTCAGAGCCTTGGGTGTGAAGGTAGAAGACGAGCCGTACCAATATCACACCTTGTCTACTTCCTTAAGACTGAGTTTTTAGAACTTTCTCCTCCATACTAGGAAAGTTAGAGCCTCATTCCTATATATAGGGCTGAAAATTAAGGGTTTGTGTTGGTGGGTCCTAATGGTTTATGACATGCATGCATATATGGATTGTAGAGCATCTACCATGATCTAGATTTAGGAATCCCACTAGCGATCGCGATCCTGTTTTATTTTTAAAATCTTTATAATGGAGGATTAATTCGATCTTTAGTTAGGGCATGAAATCTAGGATGAAGATATAGCAAGCCACATCACCAATTTCACAAAAATGCATGCGATATATGGCTATTGAATCTTCATCTTAACAAGCCAACGTCAAGATGCTTTTACTATGGTTGATAAATCATTGGGCAGAAATTCTCGAACTAATTAGTTTATGGCTTCATGATCTGTACGTAAAAATGTTACAACTTACAATTTATGAAAAGGGGTCGAGAATTGGGTTATTCCAATCTTTTTCTAGTAGAAGGGTGTGGATTTCAATCCATAACGAATGTAGATTTGTGGGGTTTAGGTTCAATTATTTTGTCAAAAGGAAATATATTTTCTTTTGAAACTAATTCATTTATTATTTATATATTTGAAATTGTCAGTAGCCTTACAATATCTTAACCTTTATAAACATAATAAGAGTTTAAATGCTATTTTTTAAAACATACTAATTAATAATTTTTTAATTGCTTGTGAGATCTGTGAAAAAAAAAAAAAGCATGCATATATTTAGGAATCTAACTGGTCGACCAAATCTAAATGATGAGATTGCAAGGTGAACGAGAGAGTTCGATGTTTGGGACATATTCTTATTACTTAAAAACTCAATTGGCCGTAGATGTGCTTAGATACAAAAGCCAGCCACTTGACATTATTTAAAATTCTATCAAATCAAGTTTCAAAGTTTGGATGAATCATAAAAATATTTAAAAAAAAATTAATTTACATAAGAATTTTAGACAGAATTTAAGAGTTATACACCGGACCTACTTACAAATCCTAGAAATGTAAACGTTATTTCCGAAATTCAATCTCTCTTTCTCTCTCATGAAATTATAAAAAATAAAAATAAAGATAAAAATAAAACATTAACCACATCTATACCATACCTCAAAATTATTAGTGTAGTCGCACTTAAGATTCTTTGTGTAATTGTTTATAAAAGCCCAAATCAATCCAATATATACTTGTTGTGAGACTTAGTGCACACATACACAATACACACTTGACTAATTTAATATCAATTTAGGGCATCACAATTTCTCTCACTTAATCCTTGATACCCTCATCGGGCCCACATTGAGAGACAATGTCTCCTAACCCACATGGGATTGCTAAGTTGGCTTTGATACTATTTGTAATAACTTAAGAAACGCACTAGTCATATCTATGCTACACTTAAAAACAAAACTAGTCAAATTACAATTGGGACTCCTCATAATTACGTATAAACTCAAGATCTATCTAGTAAATACCTCAATATGAGACTCAACACATATTTGCATAAAACACATTCAAAAAATGCACTCTTATAAATCCGCACATATTTTGATACCCCAAATTGTTGTAGATTTGATTGGATTGAATTGTTTGAATTTATGTTGTGCGAGCGTGTGCTGTGTTTCACATTGGAGAAAAAATAAGTTAATTGATCAAAGGTTTATAAACAATCATAAAGAGTCTCAATTGTGACTAGACTAGTCATTTTGGGGTATAACACAAATTTAGTTAAACATTTTCCTTAAGTCATTACAAATACTATTAGAGCAAACCTGATAATGTCATTACAAATGGTATTAGAACAAATTTGGTTAGACTTTTTCCTTAAGTCATTACAAATGGTACTAGAGCAAACCTAATAATGTCATGTGGCTTAGGAGCACAACGTGGGTGGTCTTAACTAGTGGATTTGATTGGATTTTTTTGAGTGTTTATTGTGCAAGTGTGTACTGTGTCTCACATCAGTTAATTTTAAATACATACATACATACATACATACATATATATATATATGAGATGGGTTCAAGTTACACCTGGTGTAACTCTTTAGAGTTACACCTTTTTTAAATCATTAGATTTAAGTAGATCCAACGGTAAAAAATAGACACTCATTAATGCTAATATTCTAATTAATCTCATTTATTATCACTTATTTAATACATTCCATACTTATTTCTAAACCCAAAAAAATTTATACGTTTGACTCTCTCTCTCTCTCCACTACACGTCTCTCGCTCTTTCTCTTTGCACATTTCTCTCTCTATCTCCTCCATGGCTCTTCCATCTCCATGGCCAAGTCACCGGCAGTAACCAAAAAAAGAAAAAACCACAACCGTCAGACTTTGTTGAATAACACAACTATTGCTTTTAGTTGTTCTCTATCTCCACGTTTTATCAAGTTGATTTTAGAGCATATAGTTGAAGATTGTATATTATTTTTTAAAGTTTTGAAGATGTAATAGATGGATTGTTTTCATAAAAATTAGTAATCTGGGGTATACTAATAATGAAAACATTTTGGAGGAAGCCTATTAACAATTCTGCCGTCATATGTTGCATATTAACAATTCTGCTGTCATGAAAATGTTGTCTCTCTAAACAATGGTAGCATATTGATTGATTTGTTTGTCTTCTCACAGATCGATGTAATATTTCACTTGGCAAGACCGGTTCCACGTCATATGTGGTTATTGGTTAAATTGTTGATATATGGGTTCAAGTTTGTAATAGTAGTTCTTTTTTTTTTTTTTTTTTTTTTTTTTTTTCTAGAATGTAAGCAGGAAATTTGAACGCTGAAGTATCAGCCACCCTTGAGATCCTGTGCAAAATTAGTTCAATTTATTCATGGAGGTGGAACATCAGTGGAGGAGAAAGAATAGAGAGAGAAATGTAGAGAGAGAGAGAGAGAGAGAGTCAAATATTTTTGGGTTTAGAGATAAATATAAAATATAATAAATGAAGGATAATTAATGAGATCCTAATCACAGTATTAGCATTAATGATGATTCTTTTTTTTTNTTATTGAATAATAAGTTTAAATAGTTGAATAAAACTCAATTTTTTAGACCTAATTGAATGACTCTAACCCGACAACCAATCCAAATTGGAGATTTCTCAACCCAAAGTAAGGTTGGGTTGATATATACCACAAACCCAACCTAATCCAACCCAAAATATAAATATATTAAGTTAGTCCTTTTGTAAGCTTATCGTTAATAGAACACCACGTGACTTTGTAAAATTTGGCCTCTTAAGTAAGAATATAATAATAAGGATATAGAAGGACTCACTTGGTACATTACACTTTTTTTAAGACTAAAGTCTAAAATAGAACCCGAGCCAAATTTTATGAACTAAAATAAATCCTTATTCAAATTTTTATGGATATATAAGACATATTTTTACCTTTTTAAATATAATGTTAATAAGAAGGATAAAATACATTTGATCTTTTTTTTTTCTTTTTTAATTGTGTAGACCTCAAAATAGTATATGAAATAAATAAAAAAATATTGACCTAAACCAAATGGATAACCAAAGTAGAGTAAATTCTAGAAACTCATCAGAGTTTATTTATCAAAGTGAAGTAAAAACAAAGTAGGATTTTCTCGACGCTAAAATAGACAAAGGGTCTGTTTGAATACAACTTATTTTGTTGAAAATTGAAAATATTGTAGCAAAATAATTTTTAAATGTGTAAATAGTACCATAAGACTCATTTTTAATGAAAAAATTGCTGAAAAATGAAGTTTGTGAGTTCTGTAAACAGTGCACAAAATCCACTGATATACACTGTACAGGGGAAAAAAGTCAACAACGGCCGCTAAAAAAAAAAAAAAAAAAGAGGAAAACACTGAAAAGTGAAAATGCAAACACGCAAACGTGAATCCAAACACTCACAAAGTCACCTTTATAAACATATTTCACACAATACGAATTTCAAATGCACTTCCGACTTCCGAAGGGAAGGGCTATTGCATTACTGAATACCGTTAATTATAACAGATGGCCACTAGAACTGATTAAAATTATTCTAAAACCTATTATGGCGACATTGGCGAGGACTTTTGCCGTTATATTATTATTATTATTTTAGGATCTTTTGCCATTAAGCTAAAATACTAGACACAACATGATTTGCACAACATGTTTTACAAATTGCTTTTACAAATTGCTAATGTAATAAATAGTTATTAGTAAGTAATTTTAGGATCTTTTGTCATTAAGTTAAAATACTCGACAAAACATGATTTTCACAACATTTTTTTACAAATTGCTAATGTGATGAGTAGTTATTAGTCAATGAAAATGTAATGTTAATGATGAGCTTAGATGAGAAACAATAAGAATTGACTATATCAATAATTTGTAAAAATGTTGTAAAATAATTTATAGTTATAACATTAATCTTTTCTCACGAGGCTTATTTGTTAGCTTTAGAGCTTAGAACTTTTGTCAATTTTACAATCTAACCCGTAGTTCACTAGTTGTTACCCTAGTTAGTAGTTGTTAAATATAGTCAGCTTTAGAGCTTAGAACTTTTGTCAATTTTACAATCTAACCCATAGTTCACTAGTTGTTACCCTAGTTAGTAGTTGTTAAATATAGTCGATACATAACCTATTGAATAAAAAATGAGAATAGGAAACGGAAATGAAAGTGGAAAATGTGATTTTCTATTATTTGGTTGAAGTGGAAAGAGAAAGGAAAACAGGGTGGATATAATTTTCAACTTGACCCCATAATTTTTTTTTCCTTCCAAATTGGGAAGAAATTAGGAAGGTGATGACGTTAATAAAATTACAAAATTACCCCTCTGTTTTTTCTAATCTTTCACTGTTAATAATAATGGCTTACTAGTAATTTCCTCTCTACCAAACACACATGGTAGAACATACGAACATTTTCTATCCTCGCACTTTTCTAAACTCCCAATATTTTCCATTGCCCTACCAAAGAGAGTAAGAAAGGAGAAAGATAAAATTATAATTTTCTCAATATAATTTAAAAAGAGGAAAAAAAAAACATATTTATTGCCTCAATGGTTGTTCATTTTCATTGGTTTATTTGACTTAAAAGATAAGTAGGTAAAAATATAATTTTACTTGAACAAAAAATAAGAAAAGTTTTAAAAAGTCAATACATATACCAAATAAGTTGAACAGATTGACAAATGGAATCAGCTCCAACTGAGCAGAGAAGTAACAGACCTTTCATACTATTAAGTATTTAAGTGTCCATATTGGTATTTGAGAATTCAAAAACAGTGAAATGTTCACATTTCAAAAACATTACAGAAAATTGAATTGTCGGCTTTGAAGAACTAACCCACCGAATCTCATTCCAATTATCTTGATATGTTGCGAGGAAAGTAAACATTTCTCCATCCTATCTTTCATATCTTCCTTCAGTGCTTCAACTATAGCTGCAAATGTATCTCTCTCCCACATATTTAAGTGGCCCTTCCTTTGTCTTAATCAAAATCCTTTACCACACAAGTTATCTCTTAAATTTACTTGGACCTTGACTTTTCTTGCTGCATGAATATGTGTAATATGGAGTCAAGGATCAAGGGATTCAATACTTAGATTAAAAGTCATCAATACTTTTCCAAAACAAAGGCATAACACACAGGAATATAAGATTCTTATTTCTCTTTTTAACGAATAAGAATCTTATTTCATCAAAACTGAATGATGCACAGCCAATGCAGTTACTGTCACTGTTAGTGTATAGATTAGCCCATTGGGCTTAGCCTAGTATATTACTTGTACTATACTTCTATTACTTGTACTGCACACATACCTAGCCTATATAAAGGCTCTCTTTTGTATATTGTTACACACATAATATTATACAGACTATTCAGTCATTCTCTCTCTTTTTATATTGTTAACATGGTATCAGAGCCTTCCACCTCGAGTTTGAGGGGGGATGTTAGTGTATAGATTAGCCCATTGGGCTTAGCCTAGTATATTACTTGTACTATACTTCTATTACTTGTACTGCACACATACCTAGCCTATATAAAGGCTCTCTTTTGTATATTGTTACACATATAATATTATACAGACTATTCAGTCATTCTCTCTCTTTTTATATTGTTAACAGTCACCAATAACCAAACACCTACTTTAAGCTGGAAAGAATATATACAAAGATTCTTCCTTTATCCACGAAATGTGCATGAACTTTCTCTCTTTGTGTCGACTGCGCTAAAACCATTATTCTCAATGACACTCAACAAAAGTAATATATCCACCATTCGGATTGGCAATGCAAGTGTTTGGATTTTGATTTGAATTCTATATAAAATATTCTTTCCTCCTGGTCAATATTCTAATTGAAGAGGAAAATGAAGTGACACATGTAGAGTGTCCTAACTTTAACCCAAAATTCTCACTTACAAAAATGTAATCAACCTCTACTAGCAACACAATCCAAATTTCAAATATCTCTTATGCATTTAGATGTACCATAGTCATCTGTAATGACAGTGACAGCATCCAGAGACGTTAAGACCAATTCATAGGAGAGTAAGAAATGTAACAAAACAAAGGAGTCTTACCTTGACTGAACCTCACCGCTAGTCCCCACAGCAGCTCCTCTCGCCCCCCTTCCAAAGGCAACCTCATCCATGCTTTGCCCACGTCGTGTATACCTACCACCAGATGCCACAAATCCAGGACAAGGCCTGTAAGCCTTTATTGGCCACCAGCCAAAGCCTGGAATTGTTGCTATCCCACCTTGAATCCTACCCTCACCATTGCATCCATTCTCTATTTCTTCCCTCCCACAGGCCTTACAACCCCTGCAGGAAAGTAAGTTTGTTTACAGCACTAGAATGGAACATTGTTCCTATTTATATCATCAATCACAAGAAATCAAAGTTAGAAGTTAAATTTGGACAAAAAGAAACCTCAATAGTGTCCCAATGCTACAATGGTCAAGCCAAAAGGCTTTTCTGCGTATCAAAATTTAAATTTATCAAGTAACAATTCATTGATTCATTAACTAGCACAAGAAAAGAAATTATGTTACCCAAATTACTCTTTAAATGAAGATTGACCTGCATCAGACCAGTTCCTTCCAAAGATCAAGTAACCATTTAAGAGGATTTTTTATGCAAGAGAAACCATATAGACCAACTAGAGTTTCCTCTGTAAGAAAATCTTTCAAAAGCATCAATCAGTAACCTGTTTTGATCATATTATTGCACAAACATGCCTAGTCCAAAACCATAAACTATTATTAGCAATTATATCTAAACCCAATTGCTATCAAAATTTCACACAACTCTAACACTCAGAACCTTCATCCCTTGATACATAAGTTGCTAAACAACAACAATGACAATCAGGCCTTATTCCCAAAATCTTGGGGTCACCCACGTGTATTCTTCATAAGTCACTAACGATCTGTGAATAAGAGTCGACAATTAGAATAAAATATAAACGTGCTTTTAGTCACAGCCCCCTTTAACTCGTATTACTTCCATATTTAATCAACTGTATTTATTTTACCCATTGATTAGACCGCCTAATTGAACAATCATACTAATAATTAAAACTGAATTTCCAATTTACGTTTGATAATAAGGGAAGTGTTTGTAAATTTGTAGAGTATAATTCATATCAAAATACGAGTTTAACTTGGTGTAACTTACTCTAATCAATTATATGGATAAAATGTGTTTTAAAACCAACCCAGCAAAGACCCAAATATTACTCAAAATGAGCCTCATGCAACAATTTGGCTTGTAAAGTGTAATTCACCTCAACATATGAGTTTTTCTCAAAAAAAAAAACCCTCAACATATGAGCTTAACTTTTTGTAAATGTTGTGTACAAAATTGTTCTTAACCCAACCCAACCCAACCCCACAAATACACTAAAATGAGCCTCTTGCAACAATTTGGCTTAGATGAGATAAGTATAATTCTTAGGACGAAACCATAACACTAAATAAAAACCCAAAACTTGGGCCTTTTTTTTCACTTTCCTATGGCTTTCTTAGAGACTCAATGAAACAAGCTTTAGGAAGATAATTGGTAATGATTTTCCAAGTTAAAGAATTTATCCAAATCCAAACTGGGTTGGCTGGAATTCAAAATAAGAAAGTTGTAGTACCTCAGAGGGAGCTTGTCCGTGTCATTGGTGGCAGATTCTGACTGTACAGGAAGTGAATCAGGTGGAGGAGGAGGAGGAGGAGGAAGGCCTTCTTCTACAACAGAAGTTGAAGAAGAGCAGTGAGGGATGGAGAGCTTAGATGGGTATCTAATGGAAGCAGTTGCTGAGCCATGCAACCATGTGTTGCTGCTAATGTTTGGACGTTGAGAGAGTAAGCTCTGATGAGGTGCTGGAACTGAGACTAGAGCAATTCCCATTCTCTCTCTCTCTCTCTCTCTCTGTGTCTGAGTGAACAGGGAGAGGATTGGATAACAGCTACTAAACCTTTGTTTTGTTTCAAACGTAAGGCCCAGAGAGTAAGGAGTCAGTAAGGAAACTAAGATCACATATTTATCAATTACCCATTATTGTAATGTATTTCTAAAACGATTTTGTTAATGGATGCTGAATGGATTGTTATTGAACTATTTTTGAAAAAAATTTATGGGAAAAAAAATTACAATTTTTTTTTTATAAAAATAATATTAAAATTTTATTAAAATAATTCATTAACAAATACCATAAACTAAAGGGAAGTTAATTAGACTCTATCTCTAATACCCACTAACAAAATTTTCTTGGCATCTTCACCCTCACATCAGTTATCGTAAATATCAAGATTGATGTATGATAAAAATAGTGTTTGTAAATATTTATAATAATAAAAAAAAAATGTTGGTGTTTGTGGTGAATTCTTATGAAAGTAATATAAATGTTGTTTAATTCTATTTTGATAGTTATTTTGGTTTATCCATTAAAACGGAATATTTTGATATTAGTCTATTTCAAACTATTATTTTGGCTCTTTTGGGGTTACTCTATACATACAAAATAATTATACCCAATTCTTCAACAGATAGTGTTCTACCATATCATGTATTTATTCACAATCATAATATAATACACATTCTTAATAACATCATTATAAAAATAAATTAAGGAAATACGTTATTAATGAAAAATAAAACAAAAAGGAAACAAGTCATACTTGAGTTAAGTAATGAAAAAAAAAAATAGTTAAAAAAAATGAAATAAAGCTTTGTTCAAATTCCAACTGAAATGATGGCACTGATAAGAATTTAGCATAATGGGACCAAATTAAATGGTATAATGAGTAATGCATTCTGGTTAACTAATTAAAATGAAAATTTCAGTCGAAATAAAATGAATTTGATAGCAATGAGTGATATTGCTCCCATTATATTCTGCCACCATAATAAATTGCAAGAAAGATTGTGATTATTCTCCTAGCATTACTCTCTCTAAGAATATCTCCACATTCATGATAGGTAAAATTGAGTAATTCTTCAACAGATAGTGTTCTACCATATCATGTATTTATTCACAATCATAATATAATACACATTCTTAATAACATCATTATAAAAATAAATTAAGGAAATACGTTATTAATGAAAAATAAAACAAAAAGGAAACAAGTCATACTTGAGTTAAGTAATGAAAAAAAAAAATAGTTAAAAAAAATGAAATAAAGCTTTGTTCAAATTCCAACTGAAATGATGGCACTGATAAGAATTTAGCATAATGGGACCAAATTAAATGGTATAATGAGTAATGCATTCTGGTTAACTAATTAAAATGAAAATTTCAGTCGAAATAAAATGAATTTGATAGCAATGAGTGATATTGCTCCCATTATATTCTGCCACCATAATAAATTGCAAGAAAGATTGTGATTATTCTCCTAGCATTACTCTCTCTAAGAATATCTCCACATTCATGATAGGTAAAATTGAGAACCTACATAGAATTGGTGGACGGGTCTCTATGAAGGAATTGAGAATTGTAAGATTTTACTTTTCATTAAAAAAATGAAGTGATGAATCTTCTTTAATAGAAAATAAGAATGATAATCTACAATAAATCAAATATATTTTATATAGAGATAAAAGTATATGTCATAAAATAACATCTTTGAAAACATGAATTTAATAAAAAAAATGAATTTAATTAATCATTAAATTGTGTGTGTGTGTATATAGAATTTCTCTTATGTGCTTTTAGTACGCCAAATGGAGATATAATAGAGTTCCTCATCTCATATATAAGATGCAATTAGAGTTAGAGATTTATAAGGAGAACTCAAGGATTAGTTACAAAATGTCTTATAATTTTTTTTATTTTTTATTTTTTTGGGGTGGGGGTGGGGGTGAAATCATGGGGCAATCTATATGTATCACAATCTAGGATCGAGAAAGAGGGGTATAAAAAAGGATATTTGAAAGTATGAGGGCCTTATTTAGGTATTCAATAAAAATTGGGGCTGTGAAACCGACAAGTTTTTGAATAAAAATGAATAACAAAGTGCAAAAGAGAGGTTCCACCGAGATTTGAACTCGGGTTACTGGATTCAGAGTCCAATGTCCTGACCACTAGACCATGGAACCTTGTTGCTGTCTTTCGTAATTTAAAATTATATATATTGTTCCATTGAGCCCATTCATCGAACACTTTTGAGTCTACTCTATCGTTGATGGGCAGCATTGAAATTTGAAACTTTCTTGTCCTCTTTCTCTCTTTAGAAAGGATAAAATCCAACGAGTTTGCAATCCAAAAACTAGAAAGAAAGAGAATTGATTGGTCAACCAGATCACTTGTCATCCAAGTTTGTATTAGTAAACTTAAGACTGCGTGAAGATATTGCAACAAAGCCATTCAAGCATCTCTAGTCTATACTTCTTACAAAACCAATCCCTATTATGTACAAATCATGTAGTTTACGAAAGTAGAGTTGCACAATTCCTTTTTGCTATTTCCACCACATATGGTTCATTTCCAGTTCTACTTCTACATATTATCCCTGAATCCACTTTCTTTCCTCCTAATTTAGTTTGAAATTTTGTTATTTGGAACTTCCAGTAATTTAATCCATGTGAAACTCTTAACACTCAATCCCATCCCTCTCAAATTTTTTAATGTAAATAGCTCTAGCAAATGGTAAAACCAAAAATAAACTAAAGATTAAGAGGGCAAAAGAAGAAAAAAAAAGGACCTCTTTTTACCACGAAACAACCAAAACTGAGGTTGACAAAACTAATAAGGATAGTCCAAAGAAATCATAATGAAATTTCATGCAAGTTGCTCCAGCTAGCAAATACCACCACTATTTTTTTTTTTTTTTTTGGTGACTAGTATTTAATATCTCATTGGTATCATCTCTTTTGTTATGCATGCACAAGCTGTTGCTCCACGTCTCCATCAATGGTCATCACAGAGCTGTGATGATGCACCATATACCACCGTCCGTTATGGAACTCAAAGGTATTAGTTACATTGAATGGCCCGGAATCCATGTCAACGAAGGTTTTCATGGAAACCCAAGCCATCTCTGACATAACCCGAGCCCGTACATCTCGAACTTGAAAGTTGACACCTTGCGGCCAATTAAATGCAAGCTGCCAACTCTGTATTACAGCGTTATACCTGGAGGAGGAAACAAAAATGACTCAGCTCCTGTTTAATTCCAATCAAATGTAGAAAAGCAAACTCAACAGTAGAGATCAGATAAAAAGTTGAAATCCCAGCAAGCCCTACAGCTTTTGCAAGTATGAAAACTTAAGAGCATATAACTACGCATTTCTTTGTTGAAAGCCAGTGCTTGGGTCAGGTAGATAACATGCTATGATGTTCTTACTTGTGCAAGAAATAATTATAAAATATCCAATGCTAGAACTCCACCTTACCCTTCTCTCAGTTATTAGAAGTTTAGAACAGAAAGGACCGTCTCAAGATCCCATCTAATTAGCATTCTATATCCAGTGCTCAAATATTTCTGATGTTTCCACCATTAAAAGAAAGCATTCTGCTTTTAAAGAACTCTCTTATATACTTGACTTCAATTAATAGGTCAAAAATCTCTAACTATAAAATTATTAAAAACCTTAAAAAATTTAAATGTCCATCAGATTCAGATATCTTAGGGAAGCAGGGCCATAAAACATGGAATTTCAAAACAAGCAAACATATAGCAGCTTAATGAAAACTGCCATAATGCTACAAATTGACCTTTTCCCTTTCACAACTATGGATCAGCCTGTTGCTTCACCAACAAACTAAATGCTGCACATGCTAGAAGTCTATGAGATGCAACTCTGAAGATGAACAAATTATAGCAAGTGGCAGAAATTATCCCAATCAGAATCACGTAAGCGCGCGCGCGCACACACACACACATATATAAAACCATATACGTGTATGAATTTGCATGTATATGCACATGGAATGCATCTAAGCATACATTCTACATAACAAACACATGAAAGTAGTTCAGTATGATATATATACATAGTTCTGTACATGGGCAACCTTTCCTCAAGTGTAATCTTTGACACACATGTGAAGGGTATTTTTGTGGCTCATCCACTTCTACTAGGCTAAATCCTTCATGAACACCATGTCAGATCTCAGCTAGTGAAAGCATCAGTCAATTAGAACCAGGCATTCTGGACTCAACCAAGTTGCTAACTTACTCGCTACATAGCTATAGCATGGTTGCAGCAACCCAGGTACAAGAGGTACACAGTGCATACTTCCCAACAATACCCCCCACCCCCCCCCCCCGGGCGGGCCCCCTTCTCTCCCTTTTCATCCCAGCAACGTAATACATACACACATACATATTGGTTAGAGAGAGTGAGTTATGCAAAATTACAGTAAAAAAAATTATCATGATTGAAACAATGTCACAATTTTACTGCAAGCAACTTATAGGCTAGGCTACTTGGAAAAACAGGACACACACAAAATAGCAGCATAAAAAAATATAAATATATGTACGCACACAAACACAATATAACCTTAACAGAGAAACATATTTGAAATTTTATTTTTCCGTAATCAAAGTATAAAGCAACATAAGCTTAGAGAAACCATATTTTTGTAAGAAAATCTAAAAAACATCATACCCTGAAAAGAGTTCTCCTGATGCATGAACACACTTCACAAAATCTGCATTTAGCCAAAAACGACTCATTGCTGGAAGAGACCTTTCTCTAATGATGTTGAAGAATTCAGTATTAATATTCACAATGGCTCTTGTAGCAGCATAGTAAGCCTTCCACCCATTGGCTGGGGTCACACTATCCTGTTCCCATGTGAAGTCCTAAAAGAGAATTTAAGAAACAAGAAGTTCATTAATACATCCAAAACACAGATAGTGATCAGTAGATAAAACAGCAGGTCTGCTGGTGACACATACATGACATCCAAAATAAAATAAAATAAATAAACCTAGCAAACATGAGGAACATGCCCCCTGAAAAGATGTATCTAACACAGCCAACCACTGTTGTCAGCTACAAAGACAATGCTCTGAATTCCTAAAATTCCAAAAATAGTAATCAGAATACACGGTCTTACATACAAGCATAATACAGAAACGTAGAGACAAAAATACACTAAAACAGGCATCAATATCAAATCCAGATGGCATGATCCAGACACATTCCCCTCCACATGCAGGTTTCAAAACCCCAAAATTTCAAATGCCATTTCCTTTATTTTCTTCTGAGGACACCAAGACAATTTGAGCTAAAACTGACAGATAAGACCTGTAGGCGAGATAAAGAAGAAAGCACCAAAAAGGAAATCCACTATAATCACAAGTTCAGCTTTCTTGACAATAATAGTATATACTTTTTAACAATTTGTCCTTCCAAAGTTCTTATTTATAGGTTGGAATAACACCCCCACANTTTCAAAACCCCAAAATTTCAAATGCCATTTCCTTTATTTTCTTCTGAGGACACCAAGACAATTTGAGCTAAAACTGACAGATAAGACCTGTAGGCGAGATAAAGAAGAAAGCACCAAAAAGGAAATCCACTATAATCACAAGTTCAGCTTTCTTGACAATAATAGTATATACTTTTTAACAATTTGTCCTTCCAAAGTTCTTATTTATAGGTTGGAATAACACCCCCACCCTCCCCCCACCCCACCCCCCAAAAGCTTTCAACACTACGTTTCCCCAAGTCAACAAACCCACAATGTGGCTGCAAAACCAAGAAAAAACTGGAAGGAAAGGAACTTTGGTTTCTTATAAATTTTACTAATTAGTGGAAACTCCAATTAAACAAAAAAAAGTACTAACCCCAATTTTATCTCTATTTGATCTTGCCAGTAGCAGGTGATCCCAAAATAGCCTAATCTAATCATATAACACCTCAAACAACACCACATACCCAATCCTAACCCCAATTTTATCTCTATGTGACCTGACCAGTAGCAGGTGATCTCAAAATAGCCTAAACTCATCATACAATACCTCAAACGACACCACAAACCCAATCCTAACCCCAATTTTATCTCTATTTGATCTCGCCAGTAGCAGATGATCTCAAAATAGCCTAAACTCCTCATACAACACCTCAAACGACACCACAAACTTAATCCACATTCTAAGTCTACAAAACACAACAATATATGCTAGTGGGTTCCAATAATTTTTTTTTTTTTTTTTTGTTTACTTCTAACTTATAAGTTTCACATGCATTGAATAGGTTTTGAAGCCCAATCTCACCAAAGATATTAGTTGTTGGGTTAAAATCTTCTAGAGCTCTTATAGTAACTCCATCATGAATGTCCTAAAATCCTATCCATCCATTTTAAAATAAGTGGATTGAATTTTACCACGTCATCAAAATTTAAATAAAGGTTAAAGATCACCAATTTGGTATCCATTTAAATTTTTGATAAGTTGAAAAATCCAATCCATTCATTTCAAATTGAATGCATTGGATTTTAGGAACTCTAAGAAAGAGTTACCCTCAGAAATCTTGAGGATCTTAATCCAATGTTCTCAACTCAATTGTGCAAAAAAAAAAAAAATTACTCCTCAGTACTCGTTACAGTTGCAATTACTGCCAATTCCATGCATTCTCATCATTCAACAAGATTAGTAATTTCTAATTCCCATTTCCCAAACAACGCAACACTCCACATAATGACAATTACTTCTTACCATGCAATATCACCATTCAAGTTTAAACACATTAGTAGCAATAGCCATATGAGTAAATTCCCAACAACTATGTTCTGTACAATCACACTTACAGTTACTGCTTTCCACAATGCTCTATCAATGTTTCAACAAAATTACTAATTGCTAAATTCCCAACAATGTATGCCCCATACCGTGTAAAAATTTACCGAATTTCCTAAAATGAGTAAAATCCCAACAATACTTTGCTCCTTAAAATCACAATCACCACTTTTTCCATGCATTACTGTCGTTTTAAATTACTGGCTGTTAAATTCCCAACAATGCAATACTCAATTATCAGTATTCAACAATATTGCTACATACCCAAATGAGTAAATTGAATTTCCAACAATGCCATGGTCCTTAATCTCAATTATAATCACAATTACACTCACAAATTTAGAAATTTACCTTGTGATAAAGTGCTTTCCAAGCGTTGTCGTCGTTGGCGGCTTTTCGCATAAGCGAATTCGTCATCGAGAGGCGGCAGAGGCTGGGATAGTCCAAGTAACTGAGCGCGTGAGTGGTAATCTCCGGCACGAGCTGCTCCATCATTGACGCGCCGGTCTGCCTCTCCGCCGCAATAACCGCCGCGGAATTCACCTTCTCCACCATCTCCGGCGAAGTGCACTTGCACACGCAGCCACAACCCCCACCTCCGCCGCCGTTCTTGTTCGCCGACGCGGCGAAATCGCAGCCGTCCACGACCGATTTGGAAGCTTTGGAAGAAATCGATCGGACGGTGGTGAAGGCGAAGAGAGTGAGTAGCAAACAGAGAGCAGTGACTATTGTGGGCACAAAGAACGGCTGAGACGAGAGGACCGTAGTGAAACTAGAGGCAATCTCCATTCATACGACATCAAAGCTTCTTCGGAGAAAAACATGAAAAACCACCACCAAACCCTAAACTACCGTACGTTCGATTTTTCGAATAATTTAGTATTTATCGAGGATTCTAATTTTTTAGGTTTTTTTTTTTTTTTTTGGCTGTTTGAGATGACATCCAAAAATCGATTTGCAGACTAGGATTTTGGGGGGAGAAGAAGACAACAACAACAAGGGTGGTGGTTTTTTTTTTTTTTTTTTTTTTTTCAATTCGCTGGGAATAGGTTCCACAGAAGTCACAATAAGATCTTCAAGCATCCGCTCAATTGCATCAACACCATACACCTCTAGACAACTTAGTGTGCAGTAAAACTCTGAACCATAATGACTAAGTAAATTTAATTTCAAGTACCGCACCCATTTAGGTTCAGGAAGCTTAAAGCATTGTGCATGCTTCACATTAGCAGCAACAAAAGTTCCCAAAGGGGACCATGTTTCAGTCGGATAGCTTAAACTGCCAGACAAACCAAACTCCTTGAAATTAGAAGAATAGTGTTCAAAGTTTGCAATTTTGACAGAATCAACCAGAGTCTCTTCTGAAAGCTCAATTACCACAAACTTCTCTGCCACTGAACAAGGATTCCTCAGGTACTTGTCATGATCCTTCCCCAAAATGTTACTAGCTCCTTTTGCTTCCTTGTTTTGAGTCACCACCTTTGCACCCTTAAATGCAGAGGCATAGTTGTACTCAGTTCCATCAGGTTCAAGCCGGTGGGTGATGTTAACAAGGTCACTAGGCATGGCTTTACCTTTTCCTTGCTTTGTTATGTTTCGGAACTCATCAAAATTGAGATAGCTAGAATTATGAGTTCTCCCACTTGAAAGTTGTTCTACTTGAATTTTTTCTCCTTCTTCTTGTGCTTGTACTTCACACACTGATGCGGCATAAACTAAAACTTTCAAAAGTACTTCTTCCAGACTTACTGTCTCTGGGATTGAACAGTTGGAATTTTCAAATCTTCGAAGAACATTGGAATTGTTACCATGAGTTGACTTATTAAATTGTAACAACATTCCATTTGTGTGAGTGTTGCTTCCATTTGTGATATATGAGTATGCATGGTCACCAAGCCTATCATTGCTAACAATAGGACAGAGTGTGCTCCTGTTATCAGGAGGTGAATTCCCTGAAGTACACCCTTCAATCAATATAACATCATGTAAGGTATAAATAAGTGACAAAGCCCCAACATTCAAATAACAAAAGCCAAAGATCATGCAGTTGTTAACTCCAAATGTTTTAATTTACTAAAAGCAAATCACCAAATTTCATGATAACAACTATGACATATTAAAGGCAGCAATAGAAGAGACTTTACTCGACTCCACACTTCAGCCAAAGGACAATGAACATGGAACATAGAAGATCAAGTACAGCAACAGAAAACAAGAAACCACAAAGGGAGGAGACAGAAAAGTCCTTGGAACATTCACTCCCTAGTCTATAAAGATCAACATCACAAAACCAAAAATAAAAAATAGCATTCAAGAATTAGAGAATAAGTAACCACAATCTCTTTATACCCTGCTTTAATTACCACAAATCTGCTTTAATTACCACAAATTTGCTGGAAAAAAGAAAATAAATCAAATCTTACATATAGCACTGCAATCACACCCCAGAATTCCATGTTTCAATTTTTTTCCAACTGTCTACTCAGCTACAAAGATGGAAGGAAAAGAAAAGAAAGGCAAAAATTGAAACTTTTTTTTAAAAAAATGAAAAGCTTCACCCAAAAATAAAAAATGCCAAAATATGTACCGAACAAACAGAAAAGTAAGTAAATTAAGGGAAAGCAAAATAGAGACAAAGACAGAATAATAATTTAACCCAACCAAAAAAAAAAAAAAAAACCCCAAAAGGCCAAAACCCAATAGTCTAAAAAAATTGAAAATTAACCAAAAGTGAAAAAAGTAGGAGGTGAGTGAGAAATGGTGCAGAACCCATATATAAAAAGGAACAAAAAGGGAAGAAGAATTACCTCCATTGCCATTGCCATGGCCAAGGCCAAGTTTAAAGTAGAACAAGAAGACAAGGCACCAAAGAGAGAACACCAAAGAAGACAAGGAAAGCTCACAGAAGCTCCTTCTGTTGTTGCTGTTGTTTCTGCTACACTTGCTTCTGTTTTCGTTATTTTCATTGTTGTCATTGTTATTGATGTTTTGGTGGCTCTTGTTATTTGTGAAGGACCCATCCTGAGGTTTCTTCATAGTTTCTCAATCAATTCTCATCCCCACAGACACACAGGGTTGTGAAGTCGGCAGTTTTATTTTGTGGGTCTCGCTTGTTTCAACAAGGAGAGAGAGAGAGAGAGAGAGTTTTCCTGTGAAATTAAAGCACGTAAAGGAATTTTTTGTGTGTGGTTTTTGTGGCTATATTAAGTTCTTAACTCCCAGTTTAGCGTAAACAACTTTGTGCCATCTAAATTGCGCTATTAGCTCGGAAAGTTTATCAAAACCCAATTTTCAACCATAAAAAAGTTGTTCAAAACCCAAAAAGATTCTTTCATTACAACCTCTTTTTTCAGTGGCCGTTTGAGCTTGACACAACAGTTTTGAATTGTAACTCTTTCTATATACAGCTTTTTTCAATAATTTTATTTTGTTTAAAGTTAGAAAAATATGCCACTCGTATATTACAATTCTTGAGTGACACTTATGAGGATTTTCTTCTTCTTTTTTTTTTTAATTCAATAGTTACAATAAGAATAGACACTTCAACGGGTGGAGGAGTATTTGAAATCTAGATAATTTCTTTAGAAATATTATGAGGTGTCAAAAAAATCTTGATCCTTTTAATAATATTTTAGAATATATTTTAAAAAATGGTCTTGGGTGCCAATTATTGGAACATTGATGGACCAATTTTGTGTTGCAATGATTATCCTAAGTAAAAAAAAAAATTGTGTGTTGATGCGTGAACCAAATTAGGTGTGCCCATCTTCTTAAAAAAAAAAAAAAAAAAAAAA